>NC_135497.1:460479421-460561127 GCF_052857255.1 Amblyomma americanum | reverse complement strand
GAGCTAACATGCTGGGACCCGGCCGTGCAGACAATCGCCACCGGCCGGGCTGCCAGTGTTATGGACCTTAGGGACACAAACACTTGAGTGCAGTGGGGTCGTGCGGAGACCCAGGGGCGTGCCCCCACTTCCTCTCCAACAATAAAGTTTCTCTCTCTCTCTCTCTCTAACATGCTGCGCTGGAGATACGATGGGGCACGGCGGGTCTCGAGGGGACGGGGTGTGACGTTCCCACCTGTCGGGGGTCAGTCACAAAATCTACGGGTCCTGCTGAAGCGAGGAGAAATGAGCCAACAAGGCGGTAACCCGGCAAAACAATATTTATTCTTCTCTGCCTGAAGGCGTAACTGGTGGTCCGCTCACCGCTGGCTTTCAGGGGCCTCTGGTTGTAGGTCCGGCAGATCGGGGCTCCACTCAATCGTCTCGCGTCGGCGGGCCGCGGCTGCTTCGGCTCTCCCGGGCTCTGCCTCTCTTCCCGGCGTCTCTCGGCTGGCGGTGCTGTGACGGGTCGAGGCCACAGGACTCTTGGGCGTTTCGGCTGGCGGTCAGTTTGCTACGGACGCTGAGGTCCGGCTTCGCTGACTATAGACCAGCGCGATATCTTGCGTCCGTTCGCCTCGCCTGTCTCTGCTCGACTTTTTTCCTTTGTCTCCCTGGCCCCGCCGCGTCTCTCCGGAGATTCCCTTTCTCTCTCTCTCTCTCTCTCTGTCTGGGTAATCCTCGCCCAACGGTTTTTCGTCGTCGCTGCTCACACAGCCGATCAAAGGCACCCGCCAAACTTCTAGGAATCCGCGGCTGTTACGACGGGAAGGCCGATGGCGCCGTTGGGGATGGGTCGAAGGGGATCAGGTGTCCCTCGGAGGGCGACGCTTCTCTGCAGTCAGTCCGTCCGGTGCCAGCCGCCGACCTCCTCCGCCACCTCGAGCCATTACGCAGCCCGTCGTGTCCGCTGCTAGTAAGGTCGCCTGTCGGCCTGCACACACAAACGCACAAACGAACCCGTCTTCGCGCGCCGGTGGGGGGTGGGGGGAGCACGGCGCAAACCGCAGGGAAGACTGCGGTTACGTAGGGCACCGCGCGCAGCCTCTCCTCTTTAGCCGTCTGGCGGTCTTTGCACATCTGTCTTCTGCATCGCCCGCCGCCGTCTTCGCTGACATGTCTGGGTCGATAAATTTGAAGGCAGGGAAAATGTCGTGGGCACTGGTCGCCGGGTTAGTTCTCTTCAGCAATGCCGGGACCTCCCGTATGCGGCCCTTCACAACCCCCTCTTCTTACAAAGAAATTTTCTACGAAAAATTCGTGGACACATCACTTTCACAACCGGCAGATCGTAGCAAAGTTCGCAACTCAATCTTTTAGCCACAGTCACAGTGCGAGTACGGCAAAACCGCTAAGCATCGTCCTCGCGCACAAGTGGCACCAGTAGCATGGTACGGCACAATGTGGGCGGACCCTCAGTCCCCCCAGGCAGAGGAGTAAATTTCACACTGCGGACAACTCTGTCCTTCACGTAAAACACGCAACCACAGAAAAGCCACGGGAGCAGGTAAAAGGAAACGCTCTTCCCATTCTATTAGCATGCAAAACTTATAATCGCAGCAGCTCGCAGGAATACGCTACATTTCCAAAACGTATTAGAGAGTTTATAAGTGATTATGGAGGGTATATAGGCGGCCCGCGACTTCTGAGGGCGTAGTCGTGGGTTGGCGGAGGTATCATCGAATCGCGAGTCTCATCTTGATTGGCGAGCTCGAAGAACACCTCTGGTGGGACGCTCTGCAAACCATTTTCGGAGACATCGAGTGGCGGAGACCCGGAATTCACCGTCAGGCGTGGTCGCGCCGAACTCCCTAGCGCAGTGGGGGAGGCTTCGGCACCTCCGGCATGACGCAGCCGATTAACATGGACTATCTTCTCGACTCCAGACTGGGTGTGGCGAATGCGAGCGGTCACGTTGGACAGGCTCTCCACTATTCGATATGGGCCGACCCACTGTGGCGACAGCTTCCTCGCGAGACCCTTTGTTGGGACCCCAGCACGCAGATACACTCTATCGCCTGTCTTGAAATCTGCCTCCCTACTAGCGCCTTCCAGACGCCTTACTCTTGACTCTGCGGCCGACCGGAGGGCCTCTCTTGCCGTCTTGTGTGCGTCACTCAATCTTTGCGCGAGCTCAGCCCGGTAGTCGTCTAAGGTGCCATAGTGGCCTTTCGGTTCCTCGTATGCGGCCCCGGGGAGCACTGGCTGTCTTCCGTAAAGTAGAAGGAAGGGGCTTTCCCGAGCTCCATCGTGCACGGAAGAATTGTATGCCGATGTTGCGAACGGCAGCCAAAGATCCCAATCACGCTGATCCCTATGCACGTAGTGTGAAAGGATCTTAATCAGCGTTTGGTTCAACCTCTCGACGGCCCCGTTGCATTCAGGGTGGTAGGCTGTCGTCTGGAGCTTTTTGACGCCCATCAAGCGGTAAACAGTTTGCCTCAGTTTTCCGGTGAAATTAGTCCCCTGGTCAGTGAGTAGCTGTGAAGGAACTCCGTGACGCAAGACCACCCCTTCGACAAATGCCCTCGCCACAGTCTCAGCCTTTTGGTTCTCCAGAGCGAAAGTTTCGGCATACCGCGTCAGGTGATCCACAAATACGAGAATGTAGCGCTTGCCGGAAGTCGTGCTCGGCAAAGGCCCTACGATATCCATGGCAGCCCTCTCGAACGGTCTGTGTACGTCCTGAAAAACCTGCAGTGGAGCGGGTTTCTTTCCTTTCGGGATTTTTCGAAGCATGCAGGATTCGCAGTTCCTACAATACTGAGCGATGTCCTTCCTCATGCCAGGCCAGAAATATCCTTTGCTGACCCCCTGACGGGTTTTTCGGAAGCCTTGGTGGCCCGCGCTGGGTATGTCGTGATGCAGCCGCAGGATTTCCCCTCTCATAGAGGACGGAACAACGCTCCGACCCGTGTCGTGTGCCCTCTCCTTGAACCTTAGAATACATTGCTGATCCAGACAATATCGGCCAGCTTCCTTTCCCTCAGAGTTCTCACACTTATCTACAATTTTCCTAATTGTCGGTCCCTCCTCTGCTCATCGTGTAGATGAGCCCCCTCCACCGAGGGGAAAAACTCGGTTACGCGAGTTACGGCAGAGCGGCTGAGCGCATCAGCGTTCTGATTGGTCTTCCCCGGGCGATGAAGGACTTCAAAACTATATTCCTGTAGCAGCAGGTTCCAACGAGCCAATCTAGAGCTCGGGTCTCTAACATTCATTAGCCACTTCAGCGGTTGACAGTCAGTAATAATTTTGAAAGGTCGTCCGAAGAGGTAACAACGAAAGTGGCGCACTCCCCACACCACTGCTAGGCATTCTTGCTCGGTCGCACCGTAGTTCTGCTCCGCCGCGTTAAGCTGTCTACTCGCGTAAGCTACCGGATGTTCCTCGCCGTCGTGTATCTGTGACAAGACTGCGCCGAGGGCATGCTTCGATGCATCAGTGGCTAGTATGAATGGTTGGCTGAAATCTGGGAAGCGAAGAACAGGTGCTTCCACAAGTTTGTCCTTTAGTTCCTGAAAAGCTCTCTCAGCCTGAGAAGACCACAGAAAAGGTTGTTTGCTCGTTAGTGCGGTCAGTGGCTTGGCTACTGCAGCGAAATTGGGAATGTGACGCCTATAATAGGTGGCAAGACCAAGGAACTGGCGGACTTCGGTTTTGCTCTTCGGTCGCGGAAAACTCCTCACGCACTCCAACTTCTCTGGATCAGGTCGGACACCTGTAGCCGAAACAACATGTCCCAGGTACTTAACCTGAGGTTTCAAGAACTGGCACTTGGCCGGTTTCAGCTTAAGGCCCGCCTCGCCAATAAGGCTGAACACCTGCTTCACATCCCGCAAGTGGCTCTCAAAGGACTCGCTGTAAATAATGATGTCATCGAGGTACACATGACAAAGCTTGCCCAGTAGCCCAGCGAGTATGACGTCAGCCGTTCGCTGCCATACTGCCGCGCTGTTTACTAGTCCCATTGGCATACGGTTCCATTCGTAGTGCCCGAAAGGAGTGTTGAAAGCTGTTTTTTCTTTGTCTCGCGGATCCATCTCTATCTGCCAGTATCCACTCGCCATGTCCACAACAGTGAAATACTTCGCTTTCCCAAGCTGCGACAGGGTTTCGTGGATGTTTGGCAACGGATAGGGGTCCACCCTAGTGACCTTATTAAGGTCTCTATAGTCCACCACGAAACGGTAGCTTCCATCGGGCTTCGCCACCAGTAAGGCTGGTGCGCCCCATGGTGACGTAGAGTGCTCGATGATGCCGGCCCCAAGCAAGTCTTCTATCTGTGTTTCCATCTCCTGTCTTTTTGCGAAAGGGATCCTATAGGCTCGACGGTAGACAGGGGGAGCGTCCCCAGTGGGTATCCTCTGCTTAATGGCCTGGCAAAGCCCGAGGTCGGTTCTGCTGGTTGAGAATATTGAGCTATTCTCCAAAATGAGACTTTCGATCTCGATCCTCTGCGGTTCCCCAATGTGCGAGAGCTCAAACATCCTCAGCAGATTATGCCGCGCACCTGCTGTTTCATTAGAGTTAACGTTTAGAATCGGCTCGTCCACCTCCACGTCTATCAAATCCCCGAGTAGCTTGTTTTTCCCGAGGCGTATGTCCTGAAGGGTTAGGTTGGCCACCCTGACGGGGATAGACGCACCGTTCGCGTGTTGTAATTAGGGCGGGCGCTCCCACAAGTCCATTTACCTCCAGTCGAGACACCTCTATCACCTTCATCTGTCCGCTTGATACGGGCGACAAAGGTCTACAGGCCAGAAGGCACTCACTCATCGCCGGAAGCACCGTAGTCTCGATCAGCGCGACGGATATGCTCCCTTCGGGCCCACCGCACGCGTTATCCCGTATCGCGGGCCCATCGCGCGCCCAGTTATCGATCGGGATATAAGCTCCGGCTACCCGAATCATGCCCTGGCTGAACAACATGTCGATCCGTTGGTCTCTTAAGATGTCCTGTCCGATGATGCCGGCCACAGGCAGCATGACACTGTCGTCGCACACAAAAAAACTGCTAATGAACGAGTGGCTTCCAAGTGCCAAGGGTATGCGGTAGACGCCGAACGTGCCTATGCGGTCTCCGGTGATGCCGATAAGGGTTACCCGGCTCTCGCACCTTTCGAACACATCCTCCCAGTTTGGGTCTATACCCGTCAGTGCGCTGCGCTTTAACAGGCTGACTTTGGAACCTGTGTCCACGAGACACTTCACAGAGCTGCCTGCCACCTTGCACTCGACTATCGGGCTCGTCTCCCGGCACAGATTCACCACTGCTTCGCACTGCCCCCGTTCGCCCAGGTTGACGACGGAGGCCGTACTCAGTTTCCCTGCATCTTTGCTGCCGTCTGGTCCTCATCGCGACGGTTATTAAACTGGGTCCTCGACCCTTGCCTGGACCAGCGGGGCGTCTGACGTGTCCGACAGAAGCGAGCGAAATGTCCCGGCCTGCCGCAAGAAAAGCAAACGCCGAGGTTATCGCGCTGGCGGGGTTCCCCATTCGATTCGGGCTGGTTGCGCATTCGGAGGCTTTCCTCTAGGAGTCTTTCTAGGCGTTCCAAACGCAAGCCGAGTCCGCCCTGCTCCCCCGAGTCTTCAAGCTGCCTGACAGCCGCAGCGCGTGTACGGGAAGTCTTCTCAATTTCCTCCTCCCTGGCCGCCACTTCCACAGCGTCAGAAAAGTTTTGGGGGTCTCGCGACAGAGCGAACCGCCGGACTGGGTCACGAAGGCCAGTAAGGAACTGGGAGAGAAGTTGTTCATTTAGTATCTCGCGCCTAGCACTTTTCTTCGACGTGTCCTCGCCATCAACGTCCCTCAGGGTCTCCGTCCCGAGTCTCTTCAAACGGCTCGCGAAAGAGCGTACATCTTCACTAAAGTTCTGGCGCGCGTTCAAGAACTTTTCAACTTTTGTGCTCGCCGGTTCGTTATCAAAACGCTTCAATGCGAGCGCTCTGAAAGATTTGTAAGTGGCAGCGCTAGCCACCTCCTCATCTCTCCATGCAAAATCCTGAGCCGCCGCGACCATTTTGCACCGCGCCATCCCAATCGTTTGTTTTTCCTGCCATCCTCCCAAGTTCGCCACCTGTTCTAAAATTTGAAGAAAGTCCCTGATTTTGGGACCCGTGTCGTCCCCTGTGAACGTCGGAATCATACCGCCCAACATTAGTGCACTAGCTCCCAACGTTCCGTCGTGAGCATTCTGTGATTGCGGTAACGACATGTTGGCCCCTTTCTCCTCAGGTGCAAGGGTAAATGGTCTCGCACCAAAACTTCAGCAAGATCCCACCGCTGCCACCACTTGTGACGTTCCCACCTGTCGGGGGTCAGTCACAAAATCTACGGGTCCTGCTGAAGCGAGGAGAAATGAGCCAACAAGGCGGTAACCCGGAAAAACAATATTTATTCTTCTCTGCCTGAAGGCGTAACTGGTGGTCCGCTCACCGCTGGCTTTCAGGGGCCTCTGGTTGTAGGTCCGGCAGATCGGGGCTCCACTCCAATCGTCTCGCGTCGGCGGGCCGCGGCTGCTTCGGCTCTCCCGGGCTCTGCCTCTCTTCCCGGCGTCTCTCGGCTGGCGGTGCTGTGACGGGTCGAGGCCACAGGACTCTTGGGCGTTTCGGCTGGCGGTCAGTTTGCTACGGACGCTGAGGTCCGGCTTCGCTGACTATAGACCAGCGCGATATCTTGCGTCCGTTCGCCTCGCCTGTCTCTGCTCGACTTTTTTCCTTTGTCTCCCTGGCCCCGCCGCGTCTCTCCGGAGATTCCCTTTCTCTCTCTCTCTCTCTGTCTGGGTAATCCTCGCCCAACGGTTTTTCGTCGTCGCTGCTCACACAGCCGATCAAAGGCACCCGCCAAACTTCTAGGAATCCGCGGCTGTTACGACGGGAAGGCCGATGGCGCCGTTGGGGATGGGTCGAAGGGGATCAGGTGTCCCTCGGAGGGCGACGCTTCTCTGCAGTCAGTCCGTCCGGTGCCAGCCGCCGACCTCCTCCGCCACCTCGAGCCATTACGCAGCCCGTCGTGTCCGCTGCTAGTAAGGTCGCCTGTCGTCCTGCACACACAAACGCACAAACGAACCCGTCTTCGCGCGCCGGTGGGGGGTGGGGGGAGCACGGCGCAAACCGCAGGGAAGACTGCGGTTACGTAGGGCACCGCGCGCAGCCTCTCCTCTTTAGCCGTCTGGCGGTCTTTGCACATCTGTCTTCTGCATCGCCCGCCGCCGTCTTCGCTGACATGTCTGGGTCGATAAATTTGAAGGCAGGGAAAATGTCGTGGGCACTGGTCGCCGGGTTAGTTCTCTTCAGCAATGCCGGGACGCCCCGTATGCGGCCCTTCACAGGGGGTGGACTCCCCGTTCTCGCCATTTTCAACCGCCTTTATTGCGCTCGCTCTGTAACCTTTTATACTCGCGCAGGGGTTGTCCCGCCATGTGGCATTTTGTTTTTTCGTAGCCTTTTCTTTATTTTACCTTCCCGTCTTTAGGAGACGATGGACTAAGTCCCTCCTAACCTCTGCGGGCAACTTGCCGGCCGTCACCGCCGTGCTGGCAGTGTCGGCTGCACACGCACGCTGCAGCAACTCTTCGCTGAAGCCAGCCGCATCGTTGAGCTGCAAGCAGAGGCACGTCACCTCATCTCTGCTACTCAGCGCCCGCTTTCCCCCGAAAGCAGGCCTGGCACCCCGTTTGCATCTGCTACAAGCCTGCCAAATGCAGCTCGCGAAACTAACGTCACCACCATCCCCTTTGAGGCTGGAGATAAAAGCTCCATTCTGCTGTTGCAACCAGCAACAACGCTTTCCTCCCAAAAGGATGCCTGCACCCCTGCAGCCAAGGGCGCTGCCACATCGCATGATGACAGTACCATCCTGTACTGGCTGTCCGACCCTGCGTCGATCGATGCAGCAACGCCAAACTTTGCGGACCTATCCCCGATTGCAACCCAATCAACACCGGCGGCTCAGAACCCGCACACCACCACACAACTGCCGCAAGCGATGCCTGAAACCAGCAACGCAGAGCCAGCCCCACAAGAGCAAGGACCGGGAGAGAAAAGCACCCAGACAACACCAAAAGCTTCTCCAACGTCCGTTGCTTCAGTTCTAAAGCCCCCGACAGCGTCTAAAGCGAATACCACAGGCAGCGCGGGAATATCAAATCCCCAAAAGTCTGCCGCAGCGCAGGCAGTCGTTGTCGAGGGCGCTTTGCGCGCCGATGAGTATGATTCAATAACGGCGTGGGACGGCCACACCCACCTCTCGCCCGCCACCAACGCGGCCCCACCCAAAGCGGCGGAGAAGCCCTCTTCCTCCGGCGCGCCCGAAGGGAAAGAGCAGCGGCGCAACCAGCAGGCCCCGCCCACCGGCCTCCCTCGTCGGGCCAATGGCAACGGGCGCTCCCGGGCCGCGTCGTCTGCTAGCCGAGCGAACGGCGCCCGCATCCACGCTGGCCATGCCGCCCGCTTCTCAGCGCGCGTACAGGAACCAGCTGATCGCCGATGCACCGAAACGGTCTTGTATAGACCCATCGGTGCCAAAGCCAACTTCCTGGCTGCAACCAAAGACGCCACAGCAGCTGAGCTCTCTAAGCTCCCAGAGGTTAAGGCTGTGCGCGTCAACCATCGCCGCGATGTCGTTGCAGTGGACACACCCCCCGGCACCAACTTGCGCCCGCTTCTGGAACTTCAAACCATTTGCGGCATTCCTGCACGCGCACGAGAAGCCCGCACCAACACGTGCTCCGGCATCGTTTACGGAGTCGGCGCACAAATCCCAGACGAGGAACTAGCAGCCAACATTGACAGCGGGGCACCTGTTCTCGGCTGAACACGCAGAGGGAAAAACCTCGTTGTTCGACTCGAAGGCATCTCTCCTCCCGAGGAAGTCGCCTTATTCAAGTTGCGCCGATCTGTCCGCGCCTGCCTACCGCGTCCAGTCCAGTGCGTGAAATGCGGAGTGCTCGGGCGCACAACGGCGTTATGCACATCAATCGCCCGCTGTTTACGATGCGGTGCCAACCACACCACCAAGGAGTGTGAAGCAACCAGGGCTCGCTGCATCAACTTGGCGGTCCTCATGTATCAAATGAGCCCCGGTGCCCTCGTTGGCAAGAGGAGCGCAAGGTGGCGACCCTCTTGGCGCAAGCCAGGAAGCCCATCTCCCGCCGTGATGCACTGCGCTCAGTTCGTGAGGCTAAGACGCCGGCCGCTGGTGCCGCTCCAAGTGCTGGCACAGACCCACCACTGCAGCAACAGAGGATCACACCTCGGCCTGCACAGAGCTAGATAGGCCACCCTCAGTGAAGTTCTGATGGGAAAACCACCCTCAGCCGCTGAGCCGCGCGACGACGCTCCCAAAGAAAGGGACGCCGTCATCGCCGCCGTGAGAGCCCTCGTGGACTACTTACCAGCTGATTCACCGGCACGCCAACTGTGCAGCGCAGCCCTGGCTGCGCAACAAGCCCTGAGCCAACATGGCCAACCGCGCAAAAATCCCGAGGCCGCGCATAATACCCCTGTCACACGGGCACTTTCGATCGACATTGAGCTCGATCTGCATCGAGATTTTCGAGCACGCTCGAGACATCCGGTGCTACACGGGCATTTTAAATGCTCATCGAGAAGTTTCCCTCATGTGCGTTAGGTGGCGCCAAATGTTCCGCCGACAGTCATAACATGGCGATGTCCGGCAACACTGTGCAGTCGGGGGTATTGTTCCAGTATATGCTCCCGCAGGGAGCAGAGGTGCGTGAAGGTCCGCCATCATGTTCCAAGCTTTGCGGGAAAGCTGCTTCTCGTGTGGCAGGAGCCTCACGAGAAGGCTGTTTAGAGGCACCCCTCCTCGTCCCTGTGGGGGCTTCACAATACCCCCTCAGTCGGATAACAAAGCAGACAACACTCAAGATGGGGAGCCCCTGGCCCCATCCTCGTCCAGGTGGGGCCTTCACAATGCCCTCCCGTCAGATAACAGAGCAGGCTGTGCTCAAGATAGGAGGGGCTGTCCCCGGGTGTAGTGTTCCTGTGGGAGCATAAACAGCGACACTATGCCTGTGAAGTCAGCTTCCCCGCGGAAAATTGAACACCTGACGTCACGAAAACCATGTGATCGCCTCTCGGCGAATGGCGTTCGGAGCGGCGAGGGAAAACAGACGGGCAACTGTGCTCCCTGCGGGAGCATATACAGGAACACTAGTCGGGGGCAGCGGCAGCCAAATCCGTAGCCAAATCGGTACATCTGCGTATCTGCGTCAGGTTTCTAAACTTGTGGTGCACCTCTGCTGCTGTGCGATGGAACCCGAGGGTCCGCAACGCCTCCGCGATTTCTGCATAGACTGCGACGTTTCTCTTCCGGCGCCACAAATCATTTAGGCGGTCCTGCCAGCAGTCGATGAGAGCGGCTGTCTCGCGCTCGCTCCACAGTTTCCGCGCCGACGAGCAGGAGGACGCCATCTTTTTTTACACTGACGGCGAAGCTTGGAGCGTTGTGTAGAGATTATTTTCAAATGTTTGCATATAAGCAGGCATAGTACCTGAAAAATGCTCTGTATTACATTTTAATCAATTACAACAACAATTGTGGTTTTGTTTTGTTAACTAGTGTTTATTTTTATAGGTTGAAGAGAGCGAGAGTGTTCTCGATTGTGCTTGGAACCTCAAGCACTCTTGAGGAATCGGCATCGAGTCAAGCAGGATCGAGCTCGATTGCGCTTGAAAGTGGCCGTGTGACAACCGTCGATCTGCATTGAGTTCGATGAGCATTGACTCAATGAGGATCGAAAGTGCCCGTGTGACAGGGGTATTAGGCAGTGGAACTGCCGTTCCCTGCGCCACCGTCACACTGAACTGGTGCAGCTCCTCCCACGTTTCGAGTGCGACACATTTGCCCTGCAAGAAACGTACGCCCGAGCGTAGGAGCTGAAGTAATATTACCTGGATTCATAGGGTACTGCGGTCCTAGGATCTGCACACTTGCGGCCGGCAGCGCAGCGCTCTGATCCATCGCACCCACCTGCATGTTGCTGCCCCCGCACAGCCATCTATGTCCAAAACACTATCCTCCATGCGGTGGTCCCTGTTTCGGATATCGCCAGTGGAGTGCTGTGCTATTTTTGTGCGCCTCCGCAATACCGACACAGCTGTTGCGAGTGTTTATGTGCGCCCGGCTAGGCCATGGGACGCAAGTTTCGTGAACCGAATCGCTAAGCGCCTTGGCAACGACGCTGTTATATGCGGCGACTTCAACGCCCACCACACTTATTAGGGTTGCGGCAACATCGACCGTCGAGGACGTGAACTTTTGTCGGCTGCTCAGACATCCAAACTGAGCATCATAAACAGCGGCTCCCCCCACCCGGGTTCAACGAGTAGGGCGCCACAACGCCATCGATCTCACACTAGTGTCCGGAATGTGTGCCTACGCTTGAGCCGGACACGCAGGGCTCCGATCACCTTCCGATCGTGCTCACCCCCTCCTACTGTGACCGGGCAGCAACGAGAACATACACAGTGCTGTGAAGTGGAGTGCATTCCGCGATCTGTGTGAAGCCCCACGGCCCCCTTCAGCCAGCTTTTTCGCTCATATCGTTAATTGTGCTCGTCTGGCAACAACGCTGTTCCAGCCGGTGCCCCTGTTCCGGACATCAGACTCCTCAACATGCGTGCGGCAAGGCGCATCGCACAGCGCAGAGCATTGCGAACCGGCAAACCGGAGCACTGGATGGACTCTGTACAACAGACTCGACGCGGCGTGCCGTCGTCACGCGGTCCGCCGCCGCAAACAAAGTTGGGCCAGACTCTGCGCAGCTCTCAGCGATACAAGGCGCCTTGGTCGAGTGTGGAAAATTCTTCACGCCATGCTCAACCCTCACGTTCCTCGTTGCCCTGCCCTGGCCATTGCAATCAACCGGGGAATCGACACAGGGACCCTCGCAGAAATTCTGGCGGACAGTTTCGCCGCACCTCTCTGCGCGTCCCAAAACATTGCGCCACCCAGCCCTCCTCTTGCGCCCGTCACGGGACAACTGGAGTGCGCGATCGCTGAAGTGTGTAGTGCGGACCTGACCACCCACGAACTGAGCAACGCCCTCGAGCGCCGACAAAGCTGCAACCGAAGTGCTCCCGGAGCTGACGGCATCACCTATCGCATGCTGCTTAACGTGGACAGGCAGCGGCGGCCAGCCCTCGCCGCGTTCAACGCAGTCGGGATAGCGGCAACATCCCTGGTGAGTGGCGTTCAGCGATCGTTGTGCCCGTCCACAAGAAGGGCAAGCCCCCGGGCACTCTCTCCTCATACCGGCCAATTTCCCTGACCTCGGCAGCGGGAAAGACGCTCGAGGACATAGCCCTGCGTAGGCTAAACTGGATTGCCGCTGTTCGCAATGCCCTCGCCCCTGAACAAAGCGGATTCCGCTCACGGCGCTGTACCGCAGACTGCATAACACAAGTTATCTCCATTCTAGACGAGGCCAAAACAAAACGCCACGCAGCTTACCTCGTCCTCCTAGACATAAAAAGCGCATTTGATATCCTGCCGAATGATGTTATATTAGCGTCACTCACCTGGCTCGGAGTCTCAGGAAAACTATTCCGCTAATTCAAAGCCTTCCTGACTGAACGATCCTTCCAAGTTCGTGTGGGAGGCGCTCTCACCTCTGCGCGCACTGTCACCACAGGTGTTCCACAGGGCAGCGTTCTGAGCCCCTTTCTCTTTAGCCTGGCCTTAGCACACCTTCCCAAATGCCTGCCACAGTCCCAGCACAAAATCAGAGTGGCCATATATGCGGACGACATAGCCATTGTCGGCTCTGGACCAACCTTATATGGCCCCGAGATTCGCCGAGATCTCCAACTTGCCCTTACGGCGCGGTTCAGGTGTCCAAAGATATATGAGACAGATACTGCGCCATTTCCTTTCCCCAAAAAACCAATTATTATTAATTATTATTACTTAACGCCGTTGCCAGCTACTTAAGCGGAATTGGCCTTACCACCTCACCGGGGAAAACTGTGGCAATCAACTTTCACCCAAGGGCTGCCAGTCGCAGGTTGACACGCCCCCTTCAACTTCAAGGCTCCTCCCTTGACAGGAAAACCACTGGGAAGTACCTCGGATTAAGCTTAGACCAAGGCCTCACCTACAAATCAGCAGTTGGTGACCTTCGAAAAGAAAACAAAAGAGTCGCAGAGTACGCACCCAGGCTCTTAGCCAAGGGAGAGGGAACGACTCCCACACTCCCCCTACGGCTGTACGAAAGCATCGCCACGGCACGCATATTATAGCCCCCCCCCCCCCCCCCCCCCCCCCCCCCCCCTGCTACGCCTCCGGCCGACGACAGTGTGGAAGCGCCGTGACATCGATCAGCGCACAGCCATGCGACGGTTTGCTGGGCTTCCACGCACTTCTCAAGTAGGACCCACGCACACTGTACTGCAAGTGTGGCCCGTGTCGCTTCGAGCAGATCGTACTGCGCTCAACCACGTTGAACGCCTCCATCGTGCGCCCGGCACCACTCAGCTCTTAGCCGATCTACGCGCTTTGCCGCACTCGCGCATGGCACAAGCCCTGCACGACTTCAACTTTGTCGTCCGAACTGATCCTGTCGCAGTTCCAACAGTTCCACCGCCACATCAGGAGCCTGCACTCACCATCAACCTGAGCATTACAGGCGTCCGCTCAAAGCTCCGCACGCCGCAATGCGCGCTACGGCAGGAAACAGAGCTCCTCGTTCAAGAGAAGTACGCACAAAGAACCCACCTTTACACGGATGGGTCTGTTACACAGGACGGGAACAAGGCAGCCGCCGCGTGCGTAGTCCCCTCCCTTGGCACCGTGAAGCAGTGTCCGGTAGTGGGTTGTAGAGTGAGCACCCCCTTGCTATTTCGGAGAGTGTGGCTGAGAGGGACAGGAGAAAGAAAAACCAGCAATAAGCAGGCTTTTGTTGGGAACGAACCCAGCCCAGAAAAAGCAGAGAACTGGGTGGTAAGGCGAAAGAAAAACTTGTAAAACAATTTGTGCAAAGCCGAGCCGCTCGTGTGAAGTTTCTGAGGGTGCTTTTTTTTTTATTCTCTCGAGTACTGTATCTCTTGGCTAGCCCGAAGCGTCGCCCTTTGAACACTCAAAGCTGCCGGCTCCGTTGAGTCAGCCTGTTCTCGTTCGTCGATAGAAAGGTTTTGGGGATCTCTGATTAGTATTGCTTCCTTATAGGGTGAAGGGTGGGGCCATTTGCGGTGGTGCGTGTTATCTTTTCTTGGACAAGTTGTGTTATCAATGTGCGATCACTTGGCGGATAAGAAGCGGAAAGAATGCCTGCACGAAAGCCAAAAATTTGCTTCATTGGCGCGTCACTGCAGACTGCGGTTAGCGGACGTTAAGAGAGCTGCTGCATTGAACGATTCTAGCAAGTCTTCTGCAGTCTCTGACGCAGTCGCCGGAGGCTCGCTACGCTCATCAACCAGTCGTGAAGATCATGTATCACATGTTGCATTGATACTCCGTCGATACACATGCTGCATTGTAGTGCTGGCGGAAGTGAAGTGCATTGAAACAACCAAGAAACTTTATGCTGGCAGCTTTCTCCGCAGCTACCGTAGACCACCATAAAATTGCAATGCGATATGCGCGAAAGAAGCACGAAAAAATCCCAGGTAAAGACGCGAGTTTTACTCTTTTTATGACGTTCAAACAGGAGCTCTTCACAAGAGTACAACATGCAAGGGCTTGCTATTTGAGCACGGTTAGCCCTTTTACATCCGAAGTAGGATATGCAGGCAGGCTAAATGTGAGAATGTCAACTCCTCCCGTGTGCACCCAATGTACGTGGGATTGTTGATAGGTGTCGCCCGGCAACTCGGTAATGGCGCATGACGTTTCTGCATGTGAAGCCCATAGTAATCTGCGCAGGACTTACGAAGGCTGCAGGCGGAAATATAGCAGCTGTTTGCCCCCACACAGCCGCCTTGGCTTTATCAGGGTGCTCCACGGGAAGCCCATATTGCGCTTGCCTGCAATTCACCGTCATCTAGCCCGCGTCTCACATGCACGCAGTGCACGCTTCGCCACTGCACAGCCCACGCTTAACCCTTTTATACCAGATATGTAGGATGCAGGCGGGAAAGATACGGGCCGGGCCGGCCTTACCTCATTTAAATGCGTTTACCAGTACAGATTCACACTAGGGTTTAAGAAAAGTCAACGTTCTAAAACCTCGTATAAAAACCAGGTATGGTGAGCAGTTAATATGGCAAATCCCGAACCTTCTGAACAGTTACCCTTGCATATTTGATTTTCTTGAACAATCATCATCCTTGTCATCTTTCAGGAAAAAACTAAACTATACATTGTGGAACATATGTGATCATTTGTTCCCTATTACTGCTGTGTCCTCGCATTTCTGGTCTTGTATCCTTTCGTTTGATGTCCGTAAAGTGTTGTATTTTTTTTAAAATGAGTTTGTATGTGCAATGTATCCGCGACCAATTACTGACAGTTTTGTTTTGCTCCATGCCCGTCATCTTGTGTTGCACGTGTAATCTGTGGTGCCGAAGGCCCTTTCAGGTCACTTTTACGTCACCTTTAGCCTCGGTCCCACGGAAAACTTGTATTTGCTAAAAAAATTCAATAAAATATACTATTACTCGCCATTCGGCGCCCGGTGCGAACTCCTCCCAAGGCGCACCCCTTCCTCGGCCGTCAAACTTTTCTTTATATTTACCTTTTCACGACCCCCCCCCCTTTTTTTTTTCTGGGGACGCCTGATATTAAAACAAAATTGTTGACGGTTCATTAACGTGACCTGAGTACTTCGATGGCTGAAGCCTGAAGGGAAACCGCGAATCAACATAGCGCCAGCAAGAAGTCGTCACCATGAATCCGCCCTAGGTTGTTTCTAGGTGTCAGCAGGCCACAGACTGCTAACATCACAAGCAGCTGATATTGTCTAAAAACACGTACGCAAAGAGGCTCATAAGTGGATTAACTGCATTTCCAGGCAACTTCAGTTACTCTTCAAGAAGGTTGCGCGCATGAACAAAGCGCAAATATTAGCTGTCTGATTGATTTAAACCTTTATAAGAAAGCAGCAAATGCTAGAGGCATGAATAGAGTGGACACCAAAGCGACACGTACTATAGCTATTCCAAAAAAAAAAAAACAGCAGCAATTAGTTCCTCGTAATGAAGGTATCAATAAAGTGTCCATTTAGTAACGAACAGTCGCAGGTGTTGCTCAGGCATCCCATTGCACGCTTATGACGCTTCACCACTGTGAAGCCCATAGTTTAGCCCCTGTATTTTCTACGAGGGACCCATGCAGGCTGAAGGTGGGAATACGAGCTCTTTGCCCACAGAAGACCACTGCGATACGTTTGCGGCCTATACGGCGCTGGGCATACTGCTATACTCCCTTAAGAAGCTATTGTGGCCGCAGGGCAGTGTGCGCACCCGTGAGCGAACCTTGGTGAGCCTTTGTGCTTAACTCGAGCAGACGGGCTTGATGTCCCATCTATTCTCGACTGAATGCTCCGCGAGTGCTACACTGTAAAAAAAACATGCTCCGCAGTACAGAGAAACCCGCTGGTAATGCGTTGCCGGAGGGTTTTCCGCAACATGAGGTACGGACTAAATGTCAGAAACAGAGACTCCGTATGACGACTGTCACATTCTTGGTAACAGAAAGTTACGCCATGCTATGCAGGAGACCGAAATCGTTTTTTCACAACGAATGCTTATGTTTTGTTCTTATTGAAGTTCCCGCAATGTGTATGCATACGCCCTCCGTTTACTCGGAAGTCATTTCATCTAGAGCGGAAATTATCTGTATTGTAATTATGTACTTTCTGTGGTACATGAACATACGTCTTCGTATAGCTTCTGCCCGCAATGTTCACTGCAGATATAGCCGTCCAGGTGCCGAAGAAATAAGTATTATGTACAAGGCTTTCCTTTACGCATATTATGTAGTGCATACGTACAAAGAATGCAGCTTAGAATGAAAGAGTGGTAAGTGTTTGGGTGAGTACAAGTACATACGTTTTATTTTCATGGCAAACTACACACATTGTACCTCTGCACATTGCTGTCGGATCCATCTGAAAAGCATAAAAAAAATCCTCATTTAGTGGTCACACAACACCAAATATAAATTTCACAAATACATTTCAACCATCCGCTATTGAACAATCGGCTTTCGTAGAAGCTTTCAAAAGCCATTCACAGAGAACCAACCCGTTATAATTTATTGCCCAAAATTCATTTCTCATAACAGTAAACAGTAAAAACCACAGGTGCAGAAAGAAGCAGACAAAATGCGCTTTCCCGGGCGGCACTGTGCGCATGAAAGTCTTTACAGTTACTTATCATTTTGTGCAAATAGAAAGTAGCTCAGGATGGGGGCCAGATGCAATTCAATGCAGGTGCCTTTCTGTACATAGTACTAAATGCACAACTTAGCGAGCAAGGAACATTGGTAACATCTGAAAAAGGTGGGAGACACTTGCCGAATTTATCGTCCATCCAATTTGTTATAGGCAAGACAAGACGAAGTGAAAGTCCCCGGGCATGCCCGTTGCGACAGATTATGACGCTTTTTATTATGGCATTCCAATATCTCTGCAGTGTGCCTCACAAGGAACGGATGCTCAAGTTTCAAAAAAGGGCTCTTGGCAGAAATTTAACCAAAGGCCGTTGCCATGCGAACCTTTTTAAAATGATGACCCAGAAAGA
This sequence comes from Amblyomma americanum, assembly GCF_052857255.1. Lineage (NCBI taxonomy): Eukaryota > Metazoa > Arthropoda > Arachnida > Ixodida > Ixodidae > Amblyomma > Amblyomma americanum. The sequence continues at coordinate 460,543,376 of NC_135497.1, read as the reverse complement.
CGAAGTGTCCTCATGTGTCTGATGCAAAAGAAGGATGAAGGCATAAGTCTTTCTGCTTTTTGAACAGCTGTGATAAGTTTTTTACTGGTACTCCTTGGTGCAGCTTCAGTCTCCTTCTTGACATTTTGTGAAATAATTATATATCTGCAAAAGATCTCGCTAGCAAACATTTTGGCACTAATGGAGAAGCAAAAAGACCCATGTCCTAGGCCCTTTTTTTGTGACACTAAAGGAAGGCTTGCCTTTTAGAGTCATTGATTACGAAGAGGTCCATGTGGCAACAAACATTGAGAGAATTCCTTCAAGGGCTCTTTGTTCTCATGAGGTGCCCCGTAGATATATCACAACACCTCAGTGAGCTGTTACCAGCCCTGTGAGTTCACTGTCACTTGACATCAAGGGTATGTACTTTTCCTCGCCACATGCAGCAATGATGTATATGTCAAGAGAAAGCATAAAAGATTTCTAAGTGCAATTCCAGATTGCTTGGGGAGGAAAGCACAAGATTGGCCATGCTCAGCTGTTACCTTTGCTTCTTGCTCGAGTTCTACAGTGAGTACTACGTAATGACAGGTGTCTGCATCAACTCATATTTAACACCCGTCCTGTGCGACCTCCATCTTGCTCTACATGACAGGCAACTTTATAACACCCTTCATGCAAAGAGTGTCATCAGGGTCGGTGTGTCCTGTCAGTTTCCTGGTCCTGTGGTTTGTGCTGTGTTTTCTACTCTTAAATTATTTACTGCCTTCATTCTCCACTCCATGAAGCCTGAATGTGCTACACTGGGCTGCTCCACGCGTCGTGGAGCAGCCCAGTGGCCATTTTTTTTTCATACGTCGGAGGCACTCAGCTCGAAAGCCATGCTTACTATATTCAGCAGACAAGGGTACATGCGAGACACATCATTAATAACTAATTCTCACAGTGGTATCTGGTGCAAGAATATCTAAATACTACTCAATTTTTGCTTAAGTTTTCAGATACACTCTTAGATTAAAAACATAATTTGGCTACATTAGCAGAAGCACAGCACCAAGGTACTCACCAGTTACCTGAAGCACTGTACGCAAGTTCTCGTGCCATCATGACTACAGCACACTGTCCACGTCTTCATAATGCCATGTTACTCCAGCACTTCGGTAGCAAAATTTTCCTTTAAAAAAAAGTAGTTTTGTTTATGTTAGACTGATCATATTTAATTTTACTATATACTATGTACTTCTCATTGTACTGCCTGTGGGGTTGAATTGGGGAGATAAGTACTTTCTCCCCACTCAATCGCGGCTGACACGGTTCAAAGCCGCCCGGACCCCACCCCGTGATCGCGTACGCTACCGAGCGCTCGCCGACCACGGCGGGCCTTGCTCTGGGGGAACAAAGGAACGACACATTGGCTGACACAAACAGGCATTTATTGCTGCAGAAACAATAACGCCAGCTAGCAACAAGGTACGCTAATGAATCGAGGGCGTCCGACTCAACAGCAAGGTTCCGAGCGAATGTTCGCCCGCGCTAGGGCAAGGGATATAAACTCCGCAGGCCGGACGGGACGAGTACGGGAGCCTGTCTCCCCGTCGCTTCTTCGCCCCGTCGGCGAAGAGCGGAGCCCCGAGCGACGCGTCCGCCCAGGCTCATTATCCCGGCCGAAGAGAGCCCGTCTACCGCGGGCGGGCTTCAGCAGTCTCCCGCCCAGCGACGCTGGCGCCCTCTCTTGCCAGTTAATGTAACTGGCAAGGGAACGCGCTCATCCTCGGGGTGAGACTGCTGCTGCACGGTGCCTCGCGGGAAAGCAAACTCAGGGGGCTGCAGGGCAGGTCCCCACATCCCCCCAACCTTAAATAGACCCACGCGCCTGAAAGTACATGCTATGGAGGAGTCTCCTGGTCTTCATGTCCTTGGGGCACGTCTTGCAGCTGAGGTCACGCCGACAGCGTCCACGCAGACTTCCGCGGTATTCCGAAGGCGGCGTGAAGGTCTCCGCTGGGATGACTCGTATGGCCCGCGGACTACCGTGTCCGCAGGCCCGCGAATCGAAGGCCGGTGGGAAAACTGCAGGCCAGGATCCTGCAGTAGTCGCCAGGGCAGCAGCAGCCGGAGGTGACTGCTGACTGGTCTCGCCACAGCTGCCCCGGATGGATGCGGCGAACAGGATACAGGCCGCTCCGTCGCAGCAGGTGGCAGCGAGACGATGTGCACCGGTCAGCAAGCCTGGGTGGCTCCACCGGATCTGCAAAATTGTCGAAACGCTCTCGGCGTGCCTTTAACGTAGGTCACGGGAGGGGAAACGGCATCCGCAAGGGCCTCGTGGCACAATGCCTAACTCGCTAGCAAAACGTGTCGGCGGCTGTGCAAACGCAAAGTTCGAGTGAACAAAGCCCTTTCTTGAGTTGAACGAGACTGCTCAGTTCGTGCGAGGTTACAAAAAAAACGGACGGGCAGCAAAGTGCGCCCCCTCTCAACGTCACGGTCCGGTGGTCATGTCTCTTTTAATGTGGTGCAGGCAGCTCCGAAAAGCCTCAGGCCTAACGACCACTCCGACAACGACCGTGACCACAACAAAGACCCGAAACGGGTTTTGTGCGCGCAGCCGCGAGGAGACATCAGCTTTGTGGGGTGGTCCTACCCCGCTCACTGCACAAAGCAGCTTCTGAGCGGTCGGCGCCCACCGTATCGGATGGTGTCGGAGCGCCCGGTGCCGAGCTGCAATACCAGCGAGCTCGTAGCGGCACCCGTGGCCCCAGGCCACCCGGCTCCCGGAGCCGCGACTCCCAGAGTCGAAAAAGAGATAGTAGAGAAAATATATACAGAAACTCGGACCACCCACGCGGCTTCCGTACTCACTCGCTTCGGGCTCGGCGACTCCGCGGGCGCTAGGCCTCGAACTCCCTCGATGCGGACCAAGTCATTCTCACGAAGAAACTCCAGGGAAAAAAAAATGTGCTGAGCATGTCGAAAAGTTCAAACATGCTGCAGCGCAATACACCTCGCACTCAAGAAAGCATGCCGCAGGTCCTAGCGATCAAAATTCACTCTAGGCCTAGCACTTGTCAAGTCCGGACAAATAGCGTTCCTCGAACCGAACCGACAGTCGTCCAATGTTCCAAGAGCAGGCCCCACGTTGGGCTGCCAGATGTGGGGTTGAATTGGGGAGATAAGTACGTTCTCCCCACTCAATCGCGGCTGACACGGTTCAAAGCCGCCCGGACCCCACCCCGTGATCGCGTACGCTACCGAGCGCTCGCCGACCACGGCGGGCCTTGCTCTGGGGGAACAAAGGAACGACACATTGGCTGACACAAACAGGCATTTATTGCTGCAGAAACAATAACGCCAGCTAGCAACAAGGTACGCTAATGAATCGAGGGCGTCCGACTCACCAGCAAGGTTCCGAGCGAATGTTCGCCCGCGCTAGGGCAAGGGATATAAACTCCGCAGGCCGGACGGGACGAGTACGGGAGCCTGTCTCCCCGTCGCTTCTTCGCCCCGTCGGCGAAGAGCGGAGCCCCGAGCGACGCGTCCGCCCAGGCTCATTATCCCAGCCGAAGAGAGCCCGTCTACCGCGGGCGGGCTTCAGCAGTCTCCCGCCCAGCGACGCTGGCGCCCTCTCTTGCCAGTTAATGTAACTGGCAAGGGAACGCGCTCATCCTCGGGGTGAGACTGCTGCTGCACGGTGCCTCGAGGGAAAGCAAACTCAGGGGGCTGCAGGGCAGGTCCCCACATGCCCCAGACTAAAAAATACCAATGATCACGCTTTGAATTATGTCATATGTGATCACCAATATGTTCTTAGAAATTCTGATTGAAATAAATCTGACAAAATATTATTTCAGAAAATGTGGCACAAGGAAGAAGGACGCTAGCTAGATAACCTGGACGAATGTTTTCAGTTGCATGCAGCCACCGGCACCATTGCACACAAAATGTACAATAAAGTGGGTTTTACCCTTTCGAATAGAATTTAATGCTGCCAACATTTAAGTAAAAAAATTTCAACCTTCCATTCCGCATAAAGGAAAGAAAATTCCTCTTGTTTTTTCACAAGCCTCTGCAAGTACACAATTCAGTGAATTTCTACTCTACAAGTACTTGAATCTATCAGCAAGAGACAGGGACGAGAAAAGAAACAAAGCAGGCACTGACTCGCAACTGAAGTTTATTGAAGTGAACTGAGAGTATACAGAAAAGCCACACGCCACAAACTACACAATTACACATAAGCTACATCACAACATAAGTAAAAGATTGCCCTTAACATTCCTCTCATCTAGACAGTACAACCCGCTGCATGTTAACGCTATGGGCAGCACACTCACACATTCGTCACCGAGTCATAAGATGTGTGTAGCCTTGATAATTTCCTGGTTAATCTGCGGTGAACGTAGTGCCAAAATGCGTGTTGCCGAAAGGAATGGCTAGCAGCCTTCACATCCCTTGTAATATGCAGATAAGTTACAACCCCTACCAATATCCAAATACCTCTCATGCTCCTGTAGTCTTACATTGATACACATTCCAGTTTCACCAACATAAACCCAACCACATGATAATGGTATGCAATGCATGCAATGGTTGCAAGGCACATATATGTTGCCACGTTTCACTCGACACATGTGCTGTTCCCTAACGAAATTCACAAAATTATTAACAATTTTACAGATTGTAGACAACTTATTAGGGGCCGAACACACCATTTTTACGTCATACCTTCTGGCCACAGTTTTCAAATTTTGCAACAATTTATGTATGTACAGTAACACAGTCAGTCTTTTGGCATCTCACTGGCTGGCCCCAGCCTGATCATGCCAGTCCCTGCGAAGGGGTTTCAGCTTTTAACATGCTAAAGGGAAGAATGGCACAGCATCAAGTAACGAGGAAAGCAGGACAGCACACCCACGCACAAGTGCCAACCCTGGAGCAGATACAAAATCCAAGAGCGCGTGCTTGACATTCAGCGTTGACAGTCAAGGAAACGAGGAAACACGGATTTGAACGCTAAAGATTGAACGAGCCCGATCCTTGGCTGCCAACGCTGAATGTCAAGTACACGCTCTTAGATTCTGCATCCGTTCCAAGGATGGCACTTGTGCGTGGGTGTGCTCTCCTGTTGTCCTCGTTACTTGATGCTGCGCCATTCTTATCTTTAGCATGTCTGACCAACTTGCCCAATCTTATATGCTCAGCTTTAACAATTTATCGCACGCTTCTGCAATAGCATGGTTGGGAAATCATGCTTTCATTAGCCTTAAAATCTTCTCTTGGAAACCAGTTGTCACGCTGTAAAAGCATGGCTTCACCAATACCGAGCCTAGACTTGACGACGCAATGCTATCTTTCACTAGCTTAGAATCGTTCGACCAACAGTCAAGTAGCTGCTTAACACTCCTGGGTGAATACCGCTAGCACACATGGCGTGTGCAGAACATCAAGGTAAGGTTCAGAAACCGCAGCTCTTTTTGTTGGGACATTTTCTCCAAGGTAAACTTAAGACAAAGGCCTTGCTCCTTAAACAAGCTCACAATATGTACAGGTCCCACACTATCACAACCTTTGTAAAAGATCAGAAAATCATAGACGTAGCGAAAGATTTCCCCCAGCCCATGCAATTTCTTGGCAATCATTCCTTCCACCCTGCTTAAGAGAATATTGCTTAGCACAGGGGCAACCTTCGAATCGATACATTTAGCAGACTTTTGAACATATGCCGCACTGCCATACTCCACAAACATGCTCTTCACTTCAAATAAAAAGAGGCAAGTGCCAAAAAAGACATGTTACACACCCATTCCTAAACACGAGCTCATCGTTGTGCTCCGATATACACATTCATAAGCTTTTCACAAGATCTTCATACGGGATAGAATAAAATAGTTCTACATCGACACTAATCGCAAGACAATCCGCTGGATTGTCATTCTTAAGATACTCAACCACACTGCGAATTGAGTACAAGAAATGGATCTTCAAGATGCGAAGTAGACAGATGCTTTTGCAAATAACCAGAGATAATTTTGCATGAATCCTTTTCTGAAATTTATCTGAAGAGCATGTTATTGAATAGCATTTATTTGAAGAGCATGTTTGTAGAGTAGTGCAGTGCGGTATGTGTTCTAAAGTCTCGAATATGTAGTGGTTGAAAGGTTGACCTTGTGCTAAGCAATATTTTCTTGAGTAGGGTGGATAGAATAATTGTCTAGAATGTGCATGGGCTGGGGGAAAGATCTTTTGCTATGTCGATGATTTTCTGGTCTTTTATAAAAGTTGTGATAGTTCGGGACCGGTACATCTTCTCAAGTTGTTTAAGGAGCAAGGCCTTTATCTCAGGTTTACCTTGGAGCAAATGTCCCAAGAAAAAGAGCTGTGGTTTCTGGACCTTACCTTGATGTTCAGCACACTTCATGTGTGCTGGCGAGTGTTAAGCTGCTACCTGGCTACATGTCGACCATTCCAAGCTAGTGAAAGATAGCATTGCACTTTCTAGCGCGGGCTCAGAATTGATGAAATTATGCTTTCACAGCATGACGACTAGTTTCCAAGAGCAGATTTTAAGGTTAACGAACGCAGGATTTCCAAACCTTGTTACTGCAAGAGCATATGATAAATTGTTAAAGAAGCTGAGACAGTTTTGCGGTGACCGGCACAATCTGGCTGGGGCCAGCCAGCGAGATGCCAAAAGACCAGTTGTGTTACCGTATGTACATAAATTGTCGCACAATTTGAAAAATGTGGCCAGAAGGTATGATGTAAAAGTGGCTTTCTCGGCCCCTAATACGTTGTCTAAAGCATGTAAAATTTTAAGAATAATTCTGTGAATGTGGCTCGAGAAAAGTACACGTGTAGAGTGAAATGTATATGTACCTTGTAAAATGAATGTGGCATCAAATATTATTATCTGGTAGTCTGGTTTATGTAGGTGCAACTGGAAGGTGTATGAATGTAAGACTACAGGAACACAATAGGGTAGGGGCTTGGCTAGGTGGTTGGGGTAACTCTGCTGTACACTGCACGGGATGTGAAGTCTGCTACCCTTTCCTTTTGGCAACACGCATTTTGGCAGTAAATTCAGAGAGATTAAATGGGAGATTATCGAGGCTAGACACATCTTATGACTCCGTGAAGAATGTGTGTTTTGTCTATCGTGTTAACACACACTGAGTTGGACTACCTCGATCAGGGAAATGTTGAGGGCGATTTTTGACTCATGTCCTGTATGCTTCTCTGTAACTACATGGTTTATGGTATTGCTTGGCTTTTTATATATTCCCTGTTCACGCCAATAAACTTTAGTCGCGAGTCAGCACCTGCCTTGTCTCCTTTCTCATCCCTGTCTTTCGCGCTGGTGGATTCACCGCAATGGCTGACCTCGGCAGAAATCCAAGGCATGACATTTTTCTCTTCACACTCGTGGTTCAGCGCATAATACGGCAAAGGCTTTTCAATTCCAAGGAAAGTTCATGGCTCCATTAAACACTGCCTCCTGCTTACAAGACACAGAGCAGCAATCATTGTAGATTCTACCTGTGACACAAAGAGCAAAGTTTTAGTTTGAGTGGACTAAACTAGGAAAGCAGCACAATATATCTATAGCCAAATAACTGAACTGAAAGAAATAGAGGGTAGTGTAATAGTGAACACACTGATATATTGCAAGTGAGATATATGCATAATATATTGCAATGTCCAGCACTGCTACCATTGCCTTAGCCAACTACTTCATAAATAACAATAAATGCAGTATCACAAAAATACTGATAACGTACTATTAGTGTTAATAGTAGCAGTGCAGGTTCCATGAACAAAAAAGGGCCCAGTGCTGACTGTCGTTACCACAGCAGCCTTGTGACCAATGGCCGGTGTAAAGGAAAGAGGAGGAATGACTGAAAAGAGAAAGAGCCAGGGGGAAGGAAAATAGGTATAGAAGGGCTTAGGATATCATAGGCAAATAAGGTTGTTTAGACAGTGAGCACAAAATAAACATTACCACACAAGTAAAGACATACAAGACCAAACATATATATCATTGTGCAGAGTGGCAAACTTGATGCCATTTAGCCCAAAATATGTTTTCAATAAAGTGATTATAATTATTAATCGAACAACTGACCGAGTGAAACCATAACAGGGATGAACAAGGAAGTTGTTAATATTCTGGCAGAAATTAAAAGAAGAAAATGGATCTGGCCAGGGCATACAATGCAGAGAACGAATCCCCAATGGTATCTTAGGGCAACATAATGAATTTGATGAATTTTAATGGCACAAGGGCATCTGTGGCCAAAGAGCGCCTTAGCACAAGTTAATTTCGTCTACTCAAGGTGAAATCAGAGACCCATTTCCCAAGCATTTCATTCCAGATAAGCTGAGCACCACGCCAGGAAACAGCTTGTGCATTGTATCGCAACAAAATGAATTTCACCCTAAGGAAAATATAGCAGGAGATAGTTGATTATAAGCTCACTAGATAAGATTAGGTGATTTCTGATAGTGTGGCATGTAGCTGGTGCAAGAGACAGATAATTAAACTGGAAAAGGCCATTGTCCTGAGGTGAATGTAAACTAAGCAATGAGGATAATGAAATTCGCTACACTAGAGCTGTTAAGAATCAGCTCAAGTTCCATGCTTCAAGATGATGCAAGTTTGCTCAGTGAAAAAAAATCATAAGTTCACCCAAGAATTGGTATCTTGGCGGTATCAGGCTGCAGGTGTAGATGAATTAATCCTGCCTCAGAGAAGAGCTACATAGAGCACAAAACATTTTAGGCCAGTCCTACACTGACAGCTGTTAATAACTATTTTAAAACTGTTTTTCATTGCACAAACAATAATACTGAGTTTGTGTAGGTCATGTGATTATGTTACTGAGGCTCTCCTAAAAATTCTAGCCAGAGCTAAAATACAAGCTGTCTCAACTAAGTTTTTATATCAACAATGAGAACATAAACACATGCAGATTATTGAAGTAGAAGTTTTATTCTTCATGACGTGCCCTACAAATTTTAAATTATACTGAAAAGTAATAGAGTGGAGTGCTTGTGCCAAAAATACTAAACCTCAACAACAAAGAGAACACAAGATAAAGGCAACAACATATTGCCCAAAATTTAAATGTTTGACAGAACAAATATGAAAACAAAACCTCTCCACAACTGGAACAAAACAGCGTGATACCGAGCACACATTTGAAAATTGTTTCATCCAAATCCCCAGTCTGGTGCTCCAGCACTCTTCAGCCAGCATGTCATGAAATGTACCATAGTTCTGGTAGCTGTAAAGAGTATACAGCTGATCCGGCATTTTGATATGTGAACAGTAACCCTCAATGACCACCAGACTGAATACTTTCAAGAGGCTATTCTAGTAACAAGACTGCAGTGAAACACTTAGCAAGTTATGCTGGCGTAATAATGCAAACCGTTAATCTGAGAGTTCGCTACCACGCAACTCTGTAGTAACTCCTAAAGTGTTGCAATGGAATGAAAAAAAGGACTGCCTATTATATAAACAAAAGTCAAGAGGCTGCAATGCTAGTCCACGACCGAAGTGCTGCAATACAGCAATAGTGATACAATGTACACTTTAAGCAACACAATGAAACATAATCTTTTATCCTTAATTATCAGAAATTAAATATTTGTTTTCCTTGCTCTCTTGCAAAATTAAGTTTAGATCGTGAAAGCGCTCAAAAAGACAAGGATACAGAAAGAGATTTCCACACAGTGCGCTGACTTCCAGTGTCTTTTTGAGCACATCCACTATCTAAACATGGTAACCAAACTAGTTTAAACGCTGTCGTTATTCCAAAATTAAGCCTTTCACAAAGTGGGAGCCCCTTTCCCCATACAAGGTGCACCATAACTAATCCAACACTTTTTTCATGATATGTTTTCTCTGAGAATAAACACTGTTTGAAGATTTTGCAATAGTACTTGTCTTTTCGATTCTACGAATGTATCATGCAAGTGTTCAATGAAATGACCATCTGTCTATCTTGATCATTGCTCAAAATCAGGGTATATTGCACCATGAAGGGCAGGCTCTGCTTGATTTTTATGCTTTCCTAACGAAGCATGTACGTGCAACCCTTCTGCTGGCTTGTATGCAGCAGGTTTGTCTAGCTAGGCGAACTGTGGTTTTGCTATAAAGATGAAATGGTACTTTGGAAGTGAATGGTTTTCTAAAATGCATTTAACATACATACCGGGGCTTTAACAGCACCTGGTGTAAGCAACATCAGTGGGGGGACCGCTGGAGTGGCCTAGTGGTCCGAGCATCTGCCTCGCAAGCGGTAGGTGTGGAGTTCGATCCCCAGTGCCCCCGGGTAACCAGCGGTGATACAATGGGTCGTTTCAATGGCCAGTTTAAAACTTGAAATAACCATGCTGCAATATATACAAAAAATGATTTGTGTGCTCTCTCTTACATGACATAGTTAATGATGTCATAGTGTTGGTAGTACACAAAATGCATGTGTGGAACATATACATGCACTGTTTTTGTTCACATCTTACCTGCTATGTGCTGTTATGGCATGTTATGTGCTGGGAAAGCAACAGTAGTGAGCAATGTTGTGTTGCAGCCTTTCTTCTGGTGGAATTTGGATCATGTGAGGTGCAGCTGAAAGAAACTGTTTCATACATAAGTATATTTCATGTAACACAACAAAAAGTGCACAGCCCCATCATGAGTTGTGGTTTAAACTAACAGCGAGCTTTTTACTACTCTATTTAACATATGATGCAAGTCAGTGATGCTGGAGGCACAAAACTAAATACTGTGAGATAACAAGAGCTAATATGGACAATCATGCCTTTAAGAGATATTGTCAATAATATATTTTCCTGAATGAACTAAAGTTATCCTTAGAAGCATTCAGAGGAAGATAATTTTGCTAAATGCCTTTTGCCAGAATAGGCCTTTTATGAACCAGTTGCAAATGAAAAGAATAACTTTAAGACCATGCTATGCATGCTCTAACGCCAAAGTAGTTGCATACAAGCAGTATACTATGCCCCTAGTTTTATGGTGGGCCCCTGTACTGCACAATTTTCATGCAAGGTAGTGGAAAGTATGTGCCATGAAACAGACCTGTGCTTGCTGAAACTGGCAAATAAGTACTGGGTTTTTAAGGCAGGAAAGAAGTTACATAGTTCCTTCTGCAGGTTTTGAACTTCAGGTTAGTTATTTGAAAAATATCAATCCCTGAACTGCAATGATTGAAGTTTTTAGCAAATAACATTTCCATTGTAACAGTGGAAACGCTCTTTTATATGAGGAACGACTTTTCAAAAGCCTGCGTTTCATGGTGGCTGTCAAGTAGCCCTGATAAAGAGAAACCAGTCACGACACACAACCAAGCCCCCGTAGCACATTTTCAACTATACCCTCATGATATAGCTTTAAAGTAAGTGTTAAGCAATACAAATACAAATCCCTTGATTTCCTTCATGATTTATCACTGGTGTATACATACAAAGATAACCGTACAAGATGTGGAGTGCATGGTACAGAGAGAGTAGGCAGATGGTTTCTTGACACTCAAAAAGTGAACAAGGCAAGGAAAAATCTCAGGGTGCTTGCCGTTTCGACAAGACAACTTGTTTTCGTCTGGAGTCAACATATACAGAGGAAACTTAGAATCAAGTACAGGGTTGTCCACTCTTAGTGCGAACACGCAAGCACATGGCTGTGCTCTTTGGGCCACTGTGTCTGACATTGCCACACATCGAAGTGTAACATGACACGAAGCACCACATCCAGGTGCATCTCCTCTTGCGCCATTTTGCAGCGATGAGTGGCTGCGCCGCACACAGTGGACCTCTAAAGAGTGCGGCCATGCGCTCACATGTTTGCACTAAATGTGGCCTGCTCTGTACATTCCGGAATTGGCATAATTATTTGAAAAGGCCTTGCACATGGTCAGAGGTTTCCCAACCCATATTTTCCCCCTCCTTTCCTGCTTTCTTTAATTTATCGTTATACTTTAACCTTACGCCCTGCACCTCCTGACATCACTTCTCGGAACCTTGGCTGCCATTCTCCTCCCCCTCCCCCTTCTTTTTGCCTTTTCTCCGAACCTGCCCTCATTTTCCCTTCTTACTTCAAATTATTTTGCCCCCCACCCCCCCCCCTGGTATTTTATTCTGCCATGCTCCTTAATTCATTTATCCTAGTTTTTCAGGAAAAGGCAGCCAGCCATACCAAGCCACCTGTTGTGGCTGGACATAAAGCCATTCAAGCCCACTATCCACACTCCATACCCCGAGATTCGTTTCTACTGAATTGGGCTTTTTTGTTTTCACAGTTTTGCAGGTCAACCGGTTAATCTTCTTTAGCAGCTATCATGCCTGGTCAAGGTTCATGCTCCCCATCGTAACGCCCTTCCCATATCGCACCCTCGTCCCACACAACAGGCCTTTCGCCTCGAAGTGAAAACATTATTTAAACCCCACCAATGATGAACACTTTGCCAGACAAAGACAAGTCATCTTGTCGAAACGTCGGCAAGCACCCTGAGGCTTTTCCCTTCCTTATTCAGTTTGTGAGATACCAGGTACAGGTGTTCAAGCAGCCATACCACACTAATACCCCTGTCACACGGGCACCGCAAAGGCCTTTGAGAATCATATCCAAAGGCGTAAGGAGTGCAGCTACCCGGTACAAATGTTGCGCCTTTGTCGCTAAGGGCATTGGAGGCGAAGGCGCTCAACCGAGACCTTCGGAGCCCGAAGACGCGGCATTCGAGAAGCTGTGATCGCAGTACCATCCAAAGTCAAAAAGTAAAAGCAATAAAAAAATAGATAAGCTAATAATGTTTGAAAACATTTTTTTTCATATACGAAAGGTGTGTCTGGCTTTGGTTTTTGTACGGGTGTTTATGTTTTATGTTCAAATTTCAAGACAGTGAAAGTGTTGCGGCAACACCGAGCGCCCATGGTGGCCAAGGCAATACACGTACAAAACCTGCTCCTGCTGATGAGAGTAGCTGTTGCAGTACTTTTAAGGAAGCAATCAGAATAAAAAAAATTGTCAAAGCTCAACGAATGAACAGAATACACCACTTTAATTTTAGAACACTCACTTCATCCACCTCGAGTATAGCAGCGGGTGCTAAGCCTGAACGACTTTCACCTTTGGGCTGCACTGTGTAGCTGCATCGCTGCTCCTTTAAGCTTTCGCTCCTTTGGTGAAAAATGGTGCCTTTGCTGGAAAGGCCTTCGAGGAATGCCATGTGACAGGGGTATAAACCCCATTTTTTACAGACACGAAAGACTCAGTGCCTTTAATTCTGACAACATTCTGAATCATGCTTTGGTGGCTTAGCATATCAAAATACTGGACATGGCAAAATCAGCTAATTAGTGAGGGCTATTATTTGCTATAGGTAAAATTATAACATTCTCCTAAAATAATGAAAAGAAACCACCAGCACTGACATCAATGTACAATTTGGCTGTAACATACTGACATGACAATATAGTTACACGTAAATTCCCTTTTCGCACTTCAAAACTGCATGCATTATTTCTAGAAAGTGCGAGAACAGAAGCTCATACATAGTGCCAAAGAAAAGAGTGCATAATAGTACCACTTATGAGGTGTTTATCGGCAACTGCAAGGCTATGTTAATGGCAATCCAGAGTTATTATGTGTCTTACGAGCGCATGTACTTGGAAGGTGATAGCAGCTGTGGACGCAGCTGTCCATCGCAGTTTTGAGTCTGTCGAGATAACACATGGGGTAAGGTATTCCCTGTTTTGCTGCCGAAGGCAAAACCGTCAGCGAGTGGAGTTGCCTTGCTATTCACTGTCGATATCTACTGCTCAAAGTAAAGGAAACTAGGGCATAAAACATACAGCATTTCATATTATGCTTTGGCCAAATGCAGTGAGAATGAAACAGACTAGAGACTTGTCTTATGACGTTTGCACTCTTTACTTTGCACCAGAGGAAAATAAATTTATGTACAGTTGACCTACTGCTTGCCACAGTCCTAGAAGAAATGAATCCAGGTCTCAGAAATTCTACCGAGAGAATACTGATGCTGCATGTGCATTTCTCTGAACTGTTCTGAAATATGCAGAAGTTACCAATTTTTTTACTACCTGATTACATACTGTAATCTTTGCAAGGAATATGAGGTTAGCGGACAGGGAAAAAATGTCAGGAATGGTACCTTTGGTACTGGGCACTTGGACAAACAAATGACCCACTGGGCTTCCCCAGGAGCTCTGCTACCAGGCACCCCTAGCAACAGTAGTCAATTTTCCAGATCCAAAGGAGCCATGCGAATAATTGCCGAAAAGTCAAGTTTAAGGACAGCAGATGCATGAACACAAAACAGTTTTCCAACTTTGTTTCAGTGTGATAAATGGTTTCAAATCTCTAGACTATATCTGGTAGTACACAAATTATCAGAACACCATCTCCCGCTCAGAATCATCTCAAAACACATTCGACACGCAGTACCAACATGGACAGTTCGTGCTTAATTGAATCCAAAAGTTTACGCTGATCGACCAATATTACTCTAAATAGAGACAGAAAGCGCATGCACGTTGCACTGATGTTATCGCGAACATAACATGCGACGAGACGCAGGGTTACAATACAAACAAAAAACCGCTTTCAAAATTTGAGAACAAAAGGCTCACCTTCTCACAAGTTCGCCAAACCGGAGACGTTGCCGAGTGGCTGCCGCCAAAGTCACTCGCAATGCACAGAAACAATAAAAATGCAGTGCCGCTGACTTTCTTTGAGCAATTCCAGTCGATTGAACTTCCAACTGTTCGCACCGACTACCTCTGCAAGCATGTCTAAAAGTTAGCGGCGCAGCCACGCCATTTGCAATTTACGGAGATACACGGGAAATTCATAGCGCCATTCGCGTATTCGCGCTCAAGCTCACGTCGCTGATGTCGCAAAGGCGCACAACGGCAAAAACATATAAGATTTATTTAATTTTACAATAGCTTTTTTAGCTGACAACCTGAATCGTTTGATATATAGTTTTTTCTTTTCGTTGCATGAACGTTATTACCACGAGCGGCAGCGCAGCTTGGCCATGGCTAGCCATGGCGAAGTCGAAGCGCTAGCCGAGCCCGCAGTCGGAAACATGTGCGCAGTTAGCGCAGTGTGGAGTTGAACGAACAGGCAGGCGCTTTGGAATGGGTTTTTGTTCTTCCGTGTTCGCTGCGTGCGTCCTGCGCGTTGTGTGTCTTTAATATGTGTGTGTGTATGTGTGTGGCCCGAACGCTGCATTGGAGTGTACATACAAGAGCTCGCTGTCCCGTGCGGCATCGGTGCGTAGTAAAACGATCATGCAGAATGTGCGTTACAATGCCAGTGGCCCTGCACGAAAGAGGAGACTTGAAGCCGACGGAAAAGCTGCTCTCTCTCGTGGGACTGCAAGAATCTGGCGAGTAACAGTCGACGCGCGTTTCGGTGGATGATTCCGTTTACCACGCCAAAAAATTCAGCACTGGCCAACAGTAATGATTAACTGCTGCTGCATCATCACCTGTGTGATGTTTGTGACAAGCTTGTTGGATGTGAACGTGGCCATGAATGGTATTCGCCGAGCAGTGGCCCTCAGGGCGTGGCACCAGTGGATACCTGAAGACGATTACTGTTTGCCCGCGCCCTGGCGCCTCGCATTCAACCGAATGCTTTGGCGTTAATTATCTATAGCTGAATTTCACACGTAGTTGGACTCGCAAAAATTACAGCGTACAAACGTACCGTCGGAAGACCACCCTTTTTCATTTTTTTAGGGAGGGGGTAGGGGAATTACCGTCTGCTCAAATTTAATGTCACTAATATTTTGAGCTTATTTTCTGAACAGGTGCCGTGGTGGCACTGTAAGCAATGCATTTACTGGGCAGAAGTTTATTTTATTTTGTGTTGGCACAAGGTTAATGATTGTCATTGTACTGTGGTGCCATGTTCAAACAAAACACATAATTGTACACTCTCTTTGAAGAATTTCTAATGAGGTAATAAATTACTGAGCAGCGAGTATGCACTGTGGTAAATGCGACGAACGTTACTGAATTACTTCACACTTGTCATGTTGTCATTAGTGATTACGTATGCCTTGGTGTCTGCTGATTTGCAGTGTAGGGGTCGAGAGGCATGTCGAGCTCCACTTAGCAGCTTTTTTTCTTTCCACTCTCTACTGGACAACGTGGTAAAATAAACTCAACATAATGCGTGATTGCTCAGACCTAGATTAGACTACCATTTCACTTATTTACTCTCAGGGCCAATTGGCATCGAAGAGAGGAGAGCGACTAACATAAATACATGTGTAGGCAGATTAATTAAAATGATTATACACAGCAGACTTGAAGGCATTGGATGCAGTGGTGGACATGACGAAGGCAGAGAAGATGTGACAGCTGGAAACGTAGAAAAGTGGAGATCTGCGTGAGTTTGTACGCGACTTAAGGTGAACGCTAGCAAAAAATTAAGAAGGCGCAGAAGACTGAGGCCAGAGTTAAAACTGTAGTTTAACAGAGGTAAGCACCTCTCAGCAAGCCAAAATGTGCACATGCAAGCAGTTGTGTGTACACAGAACATATGAAACTCCTTTTTGGATAGAAGGAAAGCTAAGGCACATTGCTTATTGTGATGTTGCTTAAAAAGTTGGTGTCTAGTTGTTGCCCTTCATATCTGGTCTTTCCACACCCAGCAACTGAAATGCCATCAAAAAGGAGCATCTCCAATCACTCTAATTACATGGGAGGTACACATCGCCAGATGTGAGAGGCTTGGCGTCTCATCTTGCAGACTAGCTAGTTTGGCAGATTTAAACTTTACCGCATGTAAGAGGCATGCGGTAGCCTTGAAGGGGAGTATTTCATAAGTGTTACAGCATATTGTACAGTGCTGGCATGCTTCATTATTTACATCACAGTAATATGCTAGCACAGGCTGGAAAGTTTCTAAGTGAACAGAAAAAAACAATGTTCATGCCATATCTTAGCCACATTCTTAGTATTGTATAAAAAGTGCAAATAAGGAATTCCTCATTGTTTTGTTAGCTTTTTCTTTCTGTGCATTGATCTTTTGCAAGTTAGCAAGGTTCTACAGTCTTGTGTGCCTATCGGCTGGCCCCTTGTTTGTCAAAGGTACCGAGTACACAATGGGTCGTGTCAGTGCAAGCTAAGTAAACGATGGATAGAAAATTCGTGCTTTCAGAGTATTTCCAGAAAAAACTGCTATTATTTCCTACTCAGGATGGGGGAACAGCATCGATGGTGCACATCCTCCTTGTCACTGCAGCAATTATGGCTGCTCGCTGCTTTTTGGTGGCGTTTCATTTATCTGCAGGAAGAGCAGGCATGAATGGGCGGCAATAGGTACCTACTAAATTAAACATTGCATTGAGCAATATGTTGTTGTGTCGGTGCTTTTGTTATCCATGAAGGAGTTGGTGTTTTTGATTAATGGTTGTGTAGCAAAGATGTAACTGCTACATTGCACTGCATTCACAGATTTGTTTGCCCATGCTTTTGGTTTACTCAGTTGTTTATTTCCTTACCAAATGGCAGATGTAAATTCGGCTTTCAAATTGTGCACTTTCATCATGTTTGCAATGTACTTTCAGCTGGTGTTCAGTTTCACTTTGGAGAAGTTTATCCAACCATTGTCTGTGTCTAAATGTTTTCTAACAGTTGGCCTCATTACGCAGCATTTCTCACAGGAAGCAAATGTTGCAGTAACATTTTTATTAAATGTTACTCTATCATGTGGCTAGCAATGTAGCGAAAAATATTTTCATCAAGTCAGCTTTTAACATTATAGCAAATTAAGGCCTTTGTTATTTAACGTTGCTCACAATTTGCACCAATCACTCAACCTTGAAGCAACGTAATGCGTTATCACCCTTCCTCGGCTCTTCATTGTGAATCACATTAGACATGCTCACGGTCGTTCGCCATGCTAGTTTGCGGACATTGTTGGCTAAGAGTAAACCAGACAAATAAAAAATCGGACGTCATGTGATGCCTATAGTCCGCGGGCCAGCAGTTCATCGTGTAAAAGTGGCGTCACATCATAAGCATCTTCTGTTTTTGCTGCCTTTAAGCAAGTTATTAGTGCGGTTGGTGCAACACATAGTCGATGGGGTCAACCGTCCTGTCGTGTTAAGTTTTGATCCCGTAAATTGAATGTTTAGTATTTTTCCCTGCAACGACTACAGAGGAACACGGACGTTTCCTTCAATACTGGACTGAATATACGGTCATTCCCTACGTTTCATTGAAAGCAGAAGTGGTTCTGTATTTAAAACGTACATAGTCTACATTATAGGTACGCAATTTTTTTACAGTGTACCTTGGATGATTAACAACTGGAAGCCCCACTAGTTGTAGTCAACATAGTGCTGTGCGCGTGTGTTTTTATTGCTCCATCATGAACTAACCACGCGCACAACCTGGACATTTTTCTTATTGTGTAAATAATTTGTGTTTATTACCTCTCCCCCTATCCTCTCTTCCTGTCCCCTCACCTCTTTCATTTCATTTCCCCATTCTGCCTGCTATCCTTTACTTCCGCTGCGCCAGCTCAGGTGCTTGAGATGCGGGGGCTAGGAAAAAAATATTTTCCTTCCTTTTTTTATTATTATTTAATAAAACCTCTACTACTACTCCCTCAGAAGACTTGGCGGACTCCATATATGTTTACGGAATTTACTTTCTGGTTAACCAGTGAATGAAAGGCTCGCACTACATTTAAGACACCATTCCGAACTACCTTTTCAATTCAACTGCAATAAATGCTTAAAAAATAGTCACAACACTTCTCACATATATGAGGGACTATTTGTTTTCTTCCTTGGCCCTGACTGGATGAGAGAGCTCTACTTTCCACAGTGCTACAAACGACATGTGAGATGAAGTACAGGGCATTATTGTAGGGGTTGAGGGGAAGGAGATCATAAGCAGCAACAAATGTATAATATACAATAATTAAGGCAAGCGATGCAATGTACAAAGTAATCGGAAAACACATGCACTGTGGTGCCAAAGCAAACGGCGAAAAAAGCCATTACAGAAAGACGAACACAGACGGCACACCCACAAAGTAAGAACATTTCAAAATGCAGCGCCGCTTTAGCAGTGCAACTTTGAAAATAATAAAAAGCGAGTAAATTACACAAGGGCAGCAAATACTGCACTAATCTCAACAGGTGGCTTTGCAAAGCGATCAGAAAGGATATCGCAGAGGCGGTAGCGATTTGCGCAGGCAGGCTATTCAAAACATGAACTGTTCGTGGCACAAAACTATATTTCCATGTTTTTATTCGGCTACTGTACTTGCGCGCCTGTAATGGTTGATCAATGCGGAGTAACTGGGCTCATTTATTTATGTAGTATTTCTCTTCTTTAATGCCAGTTTTGAAATTGAGCACAATAAAAATAAAGGACGTCTCAGATATTTTCGTGTTTTCAAATAACGGCCACCCCAAATTCTTGCGCAAAAAAATAAAAGTTTGAAAATTATAATCGCTAAACACAAACCTATAGCAGCCCTCTTTTGGACACGCTCCAGTTCCTCAACATTCAATTTTGTATGGGGGATCCCGAACAGCGCAAGCGCATTAATTAGGTAAGAGACGTACGTTGGACGTGTATAGTCTCTCCAGTCTACGGGGAGCATCTTTAAAGTTGCGTAGGAGGAAGTTTAACCTGCGGCTGGCTCTAGCCGATGTATAATTTGCGTGTGTGTATTCCGTGATAGGTAAACGGAGAAAAAGACTGCCAAGTACTTAAAAGTTGAAACAGGTGATATGTCTGTGGTATCACGAAAACAGCATGTTTGGAGGAGTGGTTTCGTTTTGTAAAACGGACCAGATTACATTTGGTGAGATTGAGCGCCATATTCTTTTTTTTTTGCACCAAGAGAACAAGGAGTTGACGTCATGCAGTAGAGTAACTGCATCTGCTTGCGGGGAAATGTTGCGACAGATACAGCACACATCAGCATAAGGTTTCATCATGCGTGAAATGGTGTTAGGAAAATCATTTATAAATACCATAAAAAGAAGAGTGCCTGAGACAGAACCTGCGGAACACCTGAAATCACACCCACACTTGCCGAACCTATGCCGTCGTAAACTACGCACTATTTCTTTTCTGGAATGTACTGTGCAATCTAAGTTAGGGGTGTGGAGATAAAATATCTCGGTACTCTAGTTTCTCAAAAGTGCAAGTTTAAAATATCCCTTTTGAGTTACGCGGTGTTACTGGCGGCTAAGCGATGGGGCTAGTTGTTGAACCGAGTCCAGGAAACCTCATAATATGCCCGGCTATAATGATCTTCATCAGCCTAGGAACTGTGCGATAAAGAGGCGGGCCGGCGTTGCGTTTCGCGCAGCACATTTAGTGCGCTCCCATCGAGTGGCCGTATACTGTAGTGTATAGCACGCGCATGTGTGTGCTGTCTGGAGAAAGATTAGGAAGCCGCAGTCGAGATGCAGTTTCCATGCCGCTAAAACTAGTATAGGATGCCGAGAAAGGAGTCGCCGTCAAGCGCAGATGGGCTCAAGTTAGCCGGTTTGGTTGGCCTGGTCGACAGATAGGTGGACAGCCGCAAGTGCAGCAAAGTGACGGAAGCAGAGCTGTAGCTGCCGAGAGGATGCGTGTCACGAACCCAAAATACTCCGCGTCTCGTGACCAAAATTTGTAATATCAACGTGCGCCTTGGCAACAATGCGCAACCGAAAAGCTGCAGGGACTGTACGCACGGTGTCTGGACAACGTTGACATAAAACACTATACGAAAATCTTGGTGTTGGATTTGATGAAGGACCTTCGTAGCGTCGACTATAAATTTAGGGACACCACTCTGGCGGCTCTAGCGAAGTAATAATTACGAAGAGCGCTTTAGACTACTTACGCGCTGTGAGTGCGAAGACAAAGTTTTTCTATTTTTATTTCTTTTCATTTTTCTCTTCTTTTATAATGACGCATCTGCTCATTAGTACAGAGTTGTAAAACAGCCCAAGTACTGGGTTCACCTTTGTTCGCCACGTTGCAACGCGGTTTTGTGGCCTCTGGGTTGCGTGCTCTCCTTGCAATCTGAAAGTTGAGGGTTCAATTCCCCGCACCTTCTGGATAAATTTTATTTTCCTTGATTTCATGGTGACGCCATCTGGTATTTTTGGGATCACTGCTGCTGGTCAACGGCGATGCCGGGTTTCGTTGCTGATTAGCCATGCAATGATTTTTCTTTAATAGCGACTCTAAGCTTTGCAACGTACGGAATGGATAATTTTGTTCTCACTGTATTCGCCAATGCACTGCGTCGCCACGTCCATACATCCATGTTCCAGGACGCCGCACAACCAGCCGGTTTTAAATGCCTGTGTGGCTGTGGGAGTCACGTGTAGGCTTGTGTTGTGGAAAGTCGCCGGTTGCACGAGTGGTGCTTGTGCTTCGCGGTAGCCCCGTCGGCCAGCTTCAGGGCCTGGATCTTTTATATTTGATTGGCTTTACGCCAGCCATAACTCCTTTAGGTGCTGGGTCCATTGCGCGCTTTTATTTTTCCCGTTTATTTTCTCCTTCGAGGGCCCCAAACAAGGGGATAAGCCAATCAGATGGAGTCCGATGCAGCGGACGCGTTCTTCTAGCGGACGCGTTCTTCGTAATGGCGCATTCTTCAAAAGGGGCTGCGCATAGCGCGCCTCTCAGTAGGTTGTTTGGGCTTAAACAGAGACGGCTCGTGAAACCTACACTAAGGAATATGGGTGGGTGCGTACCCTCTCCAGTTCCCAGTGCTCTGAACTGCTGGCGAAAGGCAAGCTCCGTGGCGTCGTCGACCTCGCGCCTGTCCGCACATGCGCTTAATTGGTTCAGCGACAATAGTCGGGCTCGGTATGTATGAATTTGCGCTTCACAGCACTTGAATGCGCTCTGCAAAGCAGTTGAAGGCCCCGCTGTTTTGAACGGTGCCTCCCATTTTTTCGTGCAGGTGGTCCCGACCACGTCTGGCGTGTTTCAAGTAACACTGAGCGGGAGTGTACGGAGGCGCAGGTATATAGGCATCAGCTTTGCGGAGGCGCAGCGGACACAATTTTGGGGAAATTCTTGTTCTGCTGAGACGCACGCACGATGCCAAGAGTATTTCATTTCCAAAGTATTCGACCGGTGCAGACGCAGCGCCATCCACTCAGTGACCCTCGAGTCTCGACGTACGATCAGTGTCAAATGAACCGGAAACGAGCGGCCTTTGGCGCCATCTGCGTGACGCAGCTTCCGAGAAATGCCGCGCTTTGGTGGCGAGGCACCCTCGTGGTGACACATAGGATGATGCATACTATTAGCTTTAAGGCTAATGTAACATGTGGCAGCTGGCAGTCAAAAGCACCGGCTTACTGCTCCAGTAGTTGATTGTGCGCCGGCCTGTCTGACGATTATCACTTTTTTAATATAAGAAAACTTTAATAATCGTTAATCGGCGTTCAGCAAAGATGTTGGCCTGCGTATTTTCATAAAGGGATTTATTTCCTTCCCTGCAAACGCTTGCACCTTGTGGGGCATTGTCCAGGGTTTACTTCCGGCAGTACACGTGTACAAATGTGCTCGCGAGCATCGAACGACAAGAATAATAAGGGGAAGATCAGCGCTGGCAGTTTCGCATGAGGACATCATCATCAGTTTCTCACAGATGCTTCCGCTGCTATCGTCGACTAAAAAAAGGAAGGAACGCCTGCCACTTTGAGTTCCCTTCCCCTCGTCGTTGCTGGTTGTCGGGGCAGCACCGAATCGCCTTGCTCGGCGGGAACGTGCCACCACGAGCGCAGTGAAGAAGACGGAGAGCAGCGATGGCCCTGAACACGTTTGCGGCTCTCTGCGTCACCATGTACTACGTGGGCATCACGACCCTGGGAGTGTGGTCGGGCCGCAAGCTACACATCGGGCAGCGCACGGGCCGCCGGGGCAGCCGTCTGTCGTCGCGAGCGCAGGACGACGCGGACAGCTTCCTGCTGCGCTACTTCCTGTGCGACCGTAGAATGCCCCTGCTCCTTGGTTTCAGTTCCATGACCGGTGGGTGCACCAACTCGCAATCAGTCGCCGCCCTCTCGCAGCACTGACGCGCGAAATAATGGCCGACAGAGCGCGATCTCGGCGAAACCAGAAGGTGATGAACTCAGTGCCCAAAGCGAAACGATTTTTAAAAGGCAGTACAAAACGTGATGTATTCGCTTTACATATACGTCCAACCCGTAGCGCTATCTGAGGGTCGTGAAACACGTAGGGGATAATGAATTTCCGTACGATTTGCAAACACTTTCGTGCCAGGCAAAATTCGCTGTTGTCACCATTCCCGACACGGCTTCCGGAAGCGCACACGGCAGTCTTGAGGCTTTCTCTGTTGTGAACACCTTCATGATCTTGCACGTCAGGAACCAGTTGCCCAAAAGCGAAGTAATCGCAAGACCTAAGCCATACAATAAAGGGCTACAAGTTTCCTATGGTTCCTGTCACCTAATTATTTGTTTGAACATTAACTAACATGTTTTATGTTTATGTTTATGGGAGTTTAACGTCCCAAAGCGACTCAGGCTATGAGAGACGCCGTAGTGAAGGCCTCCGGAAATTTCGACCACCTGGGGTTCTTTACCGTGCACTGACATCTCACAGTACACGGGCCTCTAGAATTCCGCCTTCATCGAAATTCGATCGCCGCGGCCGGGGTCGAACCCGCGTTTTTCGGGCCAGCAGCCAAGCGTCGTAACCACTCCGCCACCGCGGCGGCTACATTAACTAACCAAAATACTTTTCAGTTTTCACATTAACATTACTGTTGGTGCATTGAGCTCTGTATATGTGTAAGGGTGACAGAAACACTAGTGTCATCTTGCAAAAACTTCTGGACAAGAGGAAATTCTCCAGCGATGGCGTTCTTCGCAGCGACGTGGGTAGGAGGCGGCTACCTCAATGGCACTGCAGAGGCCGTCTACCGGTTTGGTTTGATACGCTGCCAGGCACCCTTCGGGTACGCCATCAGCCTGATTCTGGGTAAGATCGCGCAACACCTTTGCATCTACCTCAGACATTTGTTGTCAGGTTGGCCATATATTTCAGCTGCGTGATACGGAAACCTTGGCTCGGTTCGCACGTAAGCTCGTTGCCTATTGGTAACAGGGAAATCTTCGCAAAAGTCGGTTCTCGTTTTCATCCGCTACAGTGTGTTGCCAGATGGAAATATGTTTGAATATGGCGGGGCGGTTGCATGTGCTTCTTCAGGCGGCAGTGTATGCCTCGAGCCGTATTACTGTTGTGGGCGTTAGCAATCGCAAACAGGACACATTTTATACTTTTGCCCCTGATGCTTCGATGCCACACATTCTTTTTTTTTTCTATCTCTTTTAGAGTTAGCTCTTGCGGCTTGGCTGGCCTAGTAAAACAATTGTGCTAAATTTGCCGGTTACGACTACTTTGAGGTCGTCGAGGGTCGTCATTTAGTAAACTAATTAACCGTTACAAGCTTATTAGGCCCTGCGAAGCTGCCCTTCATCCGATGTAAGAGTCGGTAATAGCCAGGACCACTTGATGCATAGATGAATATTGCCGGCTCGTTTGCTCTAGTAAATACAAGACACGTACTTATAGTGATGAGTCCGGCTAAAAGTGCTGCATGCTGTACCTGGTCCTCAGATATACGCACGGGTTCTGTGAAAGACAACGTTTCCTCTTGCCACCAACCCAGCGCGTGCATGGTTCCCGACTATCAAGCCTTCCTGGCACATGTGCACCCCTTGCGCCCTCAAGGAAGGGTCGATAGCCTTCACTAATGGCCACTTCGGGCCAGTCCCACCTAAATTTGCCGAGGGTATTCTGACCCATTATATTACGTGCTCTTGTCTTCTGGTCAACTTCAAATGCCGCCTATAGCTGTGCAAGCACCACAACGTCGCTCGTTCGGAGTCCCCGTCTCCTCTACTCGGCTCCAGCTACAAGCTGCTGAAGATCACTTTCTTTCTCGGCATCATGCGACGGCTCTAGACACTGAAATTGTATGCACGCCTCTCGCGACTGTGTCGCAGGCGGAGCCTACTTCGTGTCCAAGCTTCGCCAGACGGACGCGCTCACCATGCTGGACCCGTTCCAGCGCCGCTACGGCAAGTGGGTCAGCCTGCTTCTGCTGCCGCCAGCCGTCTGCGGAGAGCTCTTCTGGACGGCCGCGGTGCTTTCCGCCCTCGGTGAGCTCGCTGTCTGGTGATGAAAGACGCTGATATTTGCGCTGAACAAAAGAAAAAGAGGACTGTAGGGTTCGGTGCGCTGTCGCAGCTTTTTGTACCTGTGTTGCAAACATTCCGAGAGAGGGCAGTGACCTAGGCTGCGCGTCCGGTTTTGTTTTATTTTGTTTTGCTTTGGTGCACGCCGTTAGAAGGGGACTCATGCCTTTTTGGTTAGTCTCCCCATTCGTCCTTGCGGTTTCCTTCGCCGCTCCGGACGGCGGGACTATCTGCCGGCCTCAACCTTGGACCCCTGTCCCCTTGGCGAAGTATTGCGAGACCACCTAGGGAGGAACTCGGGGGTAAGGGAAAACGCTGCCATCAGTTCTGAGCTTTCCTATTCGTCAAAACTGATGAGCCGCAGTTAGCAGTTTATTTTTACCTGCGGAAAGGGGCGCGGGCATCTTCGGGGTGTACCCGCGAAGGGAGCCGCGCCCGTGTGCTTTTGTCTCTAGCTACTCCTAGCGGGCAGGCGCTCGGTCTGGCCGAGTGCGGAGGGAGTGACCGTTGAGAGCTGGCGCAAGGCGCGCCAGTTTGACTGTTGGGACGCGGTGTCCCTCGCCTCTGTGCAGGCGGTCGGCTAGGCCGGCCGCGGATAGTTGTGGCCGTATACTGACTTTTGTTTGTACCCATCTGTAAATAGCCTGTATAAAAGTTCGTTTCTCACTAAATCGCTTCGCCTGCAAGTCATATCATCCAGAAGCCTTCAAGCGGTGCATCCAGTTTCTGGAAATCACTGGACCAACACCACCGGCAGACCTTCACTGGCGCAGTCGACAGGACTGGTGCTCTGCAGCGGCCCCGAGGAACGGACGAAGACATCCACGGAGAGAACGACGAAGTTCGGCATCCAAGGCGAGATACCGAAAGAACTACAGGCTACGGGGGTACGAAGGTGCGAACCGCATCGGGCGTGAAACGCCGAAGACAAGGCCTTCAACAGACACAGAGTGGTATCCCTGATCAACGGCGGCAGTTGGAAGATTCAAGCGGACACGGCCTTCAGCGGACAGAAAACGCCATCCCCGAGTAAAGGCAGCAGCTAGCGGCTTCAGTCGGCCCCTGATTCGAGGTCGTCGCCATTCCTGCCCGAAAAGAGGACCCTGAGCGCAGCTCCGAGTGAGTTCCCTGGTTCCTCCGTTTTCTTAGCGGTCACTGTTTGACTAAGGCTTGCGTAGTTGATGATAACCCGATTTGGTCATCTTAACCCCGACAAGGCATCTACGATGGACAGCGATAGTTACAGTGCTGACAGTGCGGACGGTGGAGACAAGGGCTGCAAGGAGGCGTCGGGGTCACGGCATGGCCAAAACATTGAGAAAGAGTTGGAATTGTAAGAAAAAAAGATAAGAGCCTTAGAGCTCGAGATGCAAATCATGCGTGCTCGAAGCCAGAATGCGTCGCCTTCCGAGGACGAGCGGTTGAGACAGTACGCTAAGCTACTTGCCGGCGCGTTCCCCAAATTGCCGGCAGACGGTGAAGTACCCGTCTGGTTTGAGTCAGTGGAATGCTCGCTCGTGGCTTACAACGTGCCGAAGGAACATTGGGCGCAGCTTGTGTTCCCGGTGCTGGCTGAGTGGGTAGCCTACTTATCGACACGGTTCACCGCAGAGCAGCACAGGGACTATGACAAGTTGAAGGCGGTGGTCCTAGACGAGTTGAAACTTTCAGCCGCACAGTATCAGAGGCGGTTTTCTGGGGCCAACAAGCGCCGCGAAGAAATCTGGAAGGCTTTTGTCACACGCGTCCAGAGTTACTTAAATTTTTATTTAAAGTCACGATGCCTGTCATCTTTTGACGGATTATTGAAGCTACTGGTTGCCGGCCAGCTCAAGGCGGGGCTATCAGAAGAAGCACATAAATATGTCAAGCTGCGCGAGGGTGAGAAATGGCTGAATGCGGATGAGATAGCTGCACTGCTACAGACATACGAGGAAGCCGCCGGGAAGGGAAGCGCTCAGAGGAAAGCCTACAGCTTTAAAGGTTTTGACACGCCCCCAAAACCGAGAACTGAAGCCCCACCTACGCAGAAGCATGGAGCACAGCGAGGAGACAGAATAGCCGCAGTCAGGCCAGGAGGAGAAAAGAATAAGGTATCGCGGTCGGGTGGCTGTTTCCGATGCGGAAGCTAGAGACATGTCACGAACTGCCCATTTGATCGTGGGAACCCAACTGACAGACGAGAGAATCCACCACGAGATGATAGGCTAACGGCACGCGTGTCCACCCATGCCTTGCAATCCACGCGTCCAGCGCTCAGGGACAATAAAATCTGCTGTAGGGAAGCGGTTTTTGGCGCTATTCTGGACACCGGTGCAGATATCACCGTAGTGCGCGAAAGCCTTGTATCTGAGGAGTTCGTATCCCCACATGGGACGATCGATCTCGTCTCCGCTTTCGGAGAGAAGGTAGAGGCAAAACTGGCAGTAGTTCCGTTGGCGCTGCGTCTTGGAGCTCCCCTGATCGAAAATGTGGACGATGCGACACCGGCGTTGTGTGCGCACACCGACAAGCTCACACAAGCCGACTGTCTAATTTCCGTAGACGCATGGGAACAGCTGCACGACTCGGGCAAAACGGAAAGTGAGGGTCTCGTGCAGGTAGTGGGAACTTTGTCGCCGCCGGCTGAAGACAGACCAGATAGATCAGGGCCAGACGTGGGCACCGAGCCCGTCCTGGCGTTCACAGACGAAACCCTGCCCCAGCGGACAGTTGACAGTAATGAGGTCGAGCCATCACAGGCGGGCGGCACGGCTGAGCTTAGCGGGGCACAGAAGTTTCGCGTGGAGCAGCATGAGGATGAGACTGCGTCAGGCCTGGCAGAACGCCAAGCAAGGAAAGGCGGGCATGTCTATCGTAGACGGAGTTTTGTATCATAAAGACCAGGTGCTAGGCCAAGGGGTACAGCAGTTAGTACTGCCAAGATTACGGCGCGAGGCCGCACTCAGCCTAGCACACGAGTCTTATTGGGGGGGGGGGGGGGACACCTGGGCTTTCGCAAGACTAAAGCTCGCCTAAAGTACAGTTTCTACTGGCCGGGCATGGAGTCGGATATTCGCAAACACTGTGACAGCTGCCATAGCTGTCAAGTGCGTTCAGACCACCGGCGAACCGATAGGGTACTGATAACGCCTCTCACTCGCCCGAAGTTTCCCTTTCAGAAAGTGAGCGTGAATATCATAGTTCCGATTGAGCCATCGTCTGGCCGGGGACATCGGTACGCGCTTTGCATAATAGATCTGTGCACGCGTTGGCCAGAAGTAGTCTGCCTAAGGTCTTTGTCCGCCAGGGCAACCTGCGACGCGCTGCTTTCGGTGTTTAGCCGGACTGGGGTTCCCGAGGTGGTGTGTGCAGACTGCGGCACCAATTTTACAGCTGCACTTACGAAGGAGTTGCTCGAAAGACTCGGCTGTACCCCGCGCTTTTCCGCTCCCAATCATCCGGAGAGCAATGGGGCGATGGAGAGGTGGAACAGAGTCTTTAAGACCATGCTCTCACACGTAAACGAAAAGGAACCGAAAAACTGGGACAAGTTCATTCCCTTTCTTCTTTGGGCCTATCGGGAGGTGCCACACGACAGCACTTGCGTGTCACCCTTCCGAATGCTTTACGGCCGAGACCCAGTAGGACCACTCGGTATACTGAAGCAAAGCTGGGCAGGAGACATTGAGGTACCCGGGGAGCTAGCGAGTGCTCCCGGTGAGTATTTGAAAAATCTAAAAGCACAGCTCGAGATCGCGGCCGACATTGCGGAGCTAACGACTAGAAAACAGCAAGAGGCGTACTCGTCGCACTATAACAAACACGCAATGGTAAAAACCTTTCGCGAAGGTGAGGCGGTCCTCGTCTTTGATGACAAGAGGCCAGGGAAAATGTACCCGAAGTGGCTAGGGCCGGCGGTGGTGACAAAAAGGTACCGCGAGCACTCGTACTATGTGCAGATGAGTGACGGTTGCCGCATGCTAGTACATGCAAATAAGCTACGCCCTTACGTCGGGAAGGCAGGTTCGGTGAGCGTCATATTTGATAACGACTGCGATTTTGGAGAAATCGAATATACCCCGCGCGCAAGCAACGTCCCGAAGGACCGGGTAATGCCTACGCCGGATAAAACAAGCCACTTAGACAGGGATGCAGCGGAGCTGGTGCACGCCACGTTCGAGCAGCACCAGGCATTATTTGCGAACGAACCGTCGATCGCGCGCGTGGGCGAGCACAGCATAAAGCTCGTGGAGGGGGCAACTCCAAGGCGAGGCCACCCTTATAGGATCCCAGAGGCTTTAAAAGACGAAGTAACGAGGCAAATTGATGAGCTCCTTGCACAAGGCCTCATCTACCCCTGTAAAAGCTCTTTTGCACACCCGATCGTGTGCGTTCCCAAAAAAGGCGGGTCGGTACGTCTTTGCATAGACTACCGAGCGCTGAACGCGGTGACCGAGACGGACGCATTTCCTGTGGTTTGCCCCCAGGAGCTGATCATGCGAGTCAGAGCCGCGACGTTCATAACACTTCTGGACCTCAGGCGCGGCTATTGGCAGGTGCCACTCGCTCAGGATTCTCAGCTTCCGACAGCGTTCATCTCGCACCTAGGTCAATTTGCCTGGTGGGTGATGCCTTTCGGTCTTAAGAACGCAGCGGCAATCTTCCAAAGGAACATGAACCAGTTGCTAGCCGGGCAGTAAGAATACGCTTGCGCCTATCTAGACGATATCGCCGCATTCAGCCAATCTCTAGAAGCGCATATCCATCATTTAAAGCGGGTGTTTTGCACTCTGGAGGAGGTGGGCCTGCACGCTATAGCTGGGAGAAGTGCCAGGTAGCGATGCCTTCAATTCGCTACCTGGGGCACGTTGTCGGCTCAGACCGGCATGGCCCAGCCAAAGAGAAAATTGAGGCCATCGAAGGAATTCAAGCCCCTAAGACAAAGAAAGAATTGAGGAGCACCCTTGGGCTGGGCGGCTACTACCGTATACCTATGTTCCCAGTTTTGCAGAAATCGCTCTGCCACTAACACGCCTGACAGGAAAAGGCGTGGCGAACAAAATACCGTGGCCAGATGACGCGGACAAAGCCTTGAAAGCCCTGAAGAAAGCTCTAAGAGAGGCGGTTTCACTGACCACTCCGGACCCGCGAAAGCCGTATCTGATTTTTACAGACGTGTCGGCAGTAGCAGCCGGCGCCTGTTTAGCGCAGCTTTCTGACAACGGCACTGAGGTGCCGATAGCCTTCACCAGTCACAAGTTCACACCATCGCAGATGCGGTGGGCGGCAATCGAGAGGGAGGCATTCGGGGTAATATGGGCATTAAAAAAGTTTGAGACGTGGGTGTTCGCCGCCACCGTGACTGTCATTACTGACCACAATCCGCTCTCCTTTCTTACAAGCATGCAGTGTGCCTCAAAGTGCAAAGCTTACGTGCTGGGCTCTTGCGCTCCAACGCTACAATGTTACCATTGAACATCGCAGAGGAGCCGACCACGCTAACGCAGATGCCTTGTCTAGAATACCCAACGCTTGTTGGGATAGTGCACTGGCTGACGTCCCGCAGTGACCGCTGAGGATAGTGGACCAGGGAACTGTTTGCATGGACAACAAACTGTACTCGTTGTACTCAAGAAAGGCGCACGTCGATCGAACGAAAGTGTGGGATTTCTGTGCGTGTTTTTTTTGTCTATATTTTGTGGACCTTAGTAGCATGTATGTGTGTGTGCGACGAAGGGTCGCAGCATGCGGGCTCGTAGGCTCCGGTTGCTTGCTCGTGCAGAGCTACTCAACCGCCACTCTCCGAACCCTTTTTGTTGTTTGTTGCCTCGGCTTATCTCTGAATAGATTAGCCAGTCTTGGGGGGAAGGTGTAGGGTTCGGCGCGCTGTCGCATCTTTTTGTACCTGTGTTGCGAATATTCCGCGAGAGGGCAGTTCAAGGTTCAAGGTTCGTTTATTACATGTTTATGGTACAAGGTTAGAGAAAAACATTGGAATACAGAAGGAGGTCCCAAATTCAGAGACTGTGAACGGGACCTCCTGTAAGAACAATTGTAAAAATGAATTACAGACAGCAGATGCAAAAAAAAAAAACAAAGTTGTTGGCATCATAAATGAGCAGTGAGTGAAATACGAGAAATAATGCAAACCCTTATTTGAATGAAAAATGATTACACACCTAATATCATACAGACCAATACAAAAGACAACTCATTGAATAATATAAATGACAAAACTAGTACCATATACCAAGTAAAATACTATTAGGGGGATCGTAGAAAGTGACGGAGAGCGGATTCAAAGGCACAGATATTAGGTGATTGCTTAATGCTAACTGGTAATGAGTTCCATAATGTAGTGGCAGTGAAACGAACTGTTTGCTTTCCATAATTAGGGTTAGGTTTAGGGAGTAAAAAGTTAATGTTATTAGCAAAACGCGTGTCGTTGCGACGCGGATTTTGATCACTGCTAGTTAACGAAAAAGGAAGTAGATTTCCAACAGATTTGTACATAAGGGTACATAATTTGTAGTCGAATATTTTGGGCACTGATAAAATATTGTATGATAGGAGCGGACGAGGGGCATTTGCAGAGTTGTGACTATAAGTGATAATTCGAATTACTTGATTTTGAATAGTTTGCAGAGAAGATAAATGCGAATGATACGTGTTTCCCCAAGATGAAATGCAATACTGAATATAGGAGTGGATGAACGAGTAATAGAGGGAAATGAGAATGGGAACATAGAAATACAGGCGAACGTTAATTAATAATCTAATACCATACGCCATTTTTCGGGTAATAGATGAGATGTGGGTCTGAAATTTAAGATGTTTGTCCAGTACTACGCCTGAAAAGGATACGTGATCAGCTGAAAGGATTGAGTATGAGCGTATACTAACAGACAGGTTTTCGCAAAGAATTTTTTGAGGTGACCTAAAAACTATAAAGCTGGATTTGGATGCATTAATGAACAGCAAATTATTTCTCCACCAATCGAATACATTCTGTGCATGAATGTTAAGTTTATCGTATCGACCACTTTATTTATATGCGAATCTGAGGTTAAGATTGTTGTGTCGTCAGCATAAAGAATACAGTTGGAATTATAAAGACACCTAGGGAGGTCATTGATATATAATAAAAATAGAAGAGGGCCAAGAAGGGAACCTTGCGGAACTCCAACATTAGTAGTCTTGAATTTTGAGTATGTTCCTGAGATGAACACGGCTTGTTTTCTATTGAATAAATAGCTTCTGATTAGCGAAAGTGCAGGCCCAGTTATGCCGACAGCGTCAAGCTTATTGAATAAAATAGCATGGTTGAGGGAATCAAAAGCTTTGGTAAGGTCAATAAATAATGCACCAGCAAACTTACCTGCGTCGATGCAGGATATAATTTTATCGGTGAGAGCGATCACAGCTAATTCGGTGGAAAATCCCATTCTGAAACCGAACTGGTTAGGTGAGAGAATGTCAAATTTTGTTAAGTGATTTTTTATTCGGATAACAATGGCTTTTTCAATAATTTTACTGAAAAACGATAAAATAGCGATTGGGCGGTAATTAGAAATGATTTGTTTATCTCCCTTTTTGAAGACTGGAATTAGCTTTGCCTTTTTCAATGCAGTAGGGAAAGTGCCCGATTTCAAGACCAGATTGACAATATGGGCGAAGACATCGCAAATGAGATGCGCAATTAACTTAATATGGGATGATTGAATATTATCGAGACCTGGACTGGCGTCTTTCAGGTTGCGTATTATTTTGCCGATTTCATCAGGGGAGACAGGGAAAAGGAAAATGCTATGAGGAGATCGTTGTAATGTTTGATTAGCGGCAGTATTTAATACTCGTGAGGCTAGAGCAAATGAATCACTAAAGGCTTCAGCATTGTCTGAGGGATTGGTATATGTTACCTTACCGGAAGTAATTGTTGATATGGGAGCTTTCGAGTTGTTTCTGTTTAGGAAGGAATTAATCACTTTCCATTGCTTATGAACGTTATTTCCAGCGTGATTTATTTCTTTCATAGTAATTTCTCTTCGCTCTTCTAAGGAGCAAACCTAATACATTAGAATATTTCTTATAACGCGCTAAAAGCCTTAAAGGGACCCTGAGGAGAAATTGAAGTTGGCTTGTATCGATAGAATACCAGTTCCTGATCACAAAAACGCCGCTCTTACTGAAAACAAAGCTGTTGTAAGGTAGAAAATAACAAGACCAAAAAACAGGTATCGCCACCACAGGCCACTCTCGCAAGTACAAGCGTGGTGACGCCATAGGACAAGAGACGCCACCTTGGAGGAATTTTCCATCCGTCTTGGTTTCGCGAATCTCTGAGGCCGACAAAGGTAGGTTGCGCAGATCAATATTGAAGTAAGTTTTGTTTTAAAACCAATAGTGCACTTTTATCACACAAGGAAGGCAGGCAAAAGACAACCTGAATGTTGGAAGCAAAGAAAACGGATGCTTGGCGGCGCCACAGGCGGCCAGGAGAGTTTCGATTTTTTATGGCGCTTCGCGTGTATGAGCTTTGCGTGCCCCGTGGTTTTGTTTTTGACGCCCCTCGATTTACAAGCGCCGAACAGCAGAGGAACTCCAAATGCCGCTTCAATTGCTAGTTAGCCTTTGAAGGAGCCTGTTAAGGCTTGTCAGATGATCGTCACGGTCGATGAAAAGCTATGATGGCACGATGGTCGGTGATCGTACAAGGCAGCACTTGTGTATTCGCACGCTTGCCCGGCGAAACATTCCCGGCTGTGCCAGTCAACTTCAAACTACTTTACGGAAATCGTTTATTAGGGACGGGAGACAAGGTACAAGGCAGTTCAGAAAAATTGCTAATGGCCTAGCTCTGTTAGGCCAGAATATACCTAGCGAAACCGCGGAGATTTCTGCATGAGAAGAGTGCATTCACTAGATGTGCCTTTATTGACAGCCGTCGTAGCGGAGCGGTAGCGTTTCTGCCTCAAACGCCGAAGGCCCTGGTTCGATTCCGAACCTCGGCACCGGACTTCGTTTCTTTTATTTAGTGAGTGGGCGGGGGGTTTCAGTGGCTCCCATGGATGCCGCCGCTGAATACGTTGGTTAGCGCGGTTAAGCGCAGGCACTTTTAAGGCAGCGTTTATGCTGCGGCGAGGCGCGCGCGCGCGCGCCCTGCACGGCGAAGTCACGTCGGTCAAAGCGAGACCCTCTATACTCCAACTGCGCTTGACCGCCGACGCGTTCGGCAGCTTCGGCGCACTCTGACCACATTGGCGGGGAGATTGGAGCATGTATCTATTTCGCGCAGAGTGCGCCAGCCGCCGCCGGCCCGGCCAGACTGATTTGGCTCCGCGGCGAGGTGCGCGTTATATTCGATAGCTGCGGCAGTTCGGCGGAGCTGTTCTTTTCGAGCTCGGCTATTTTAATCCATTCACAGTACACATCTGAAGGTACATGCAAGTTGGCGAGAGAGCCAGATCCAGTGGACCCTTTGGATCAAGCGGAAGCCGTTAAAGCGTCGTGCGCCGGCTTTGGTTTCAAGCCGCCGACTTTAAACGCGACCGCCCTCCAGCACCCATTCGTTTTTTGTGGCAAAAAATAAATAAACAACCTCGCCCTTGCAACCGTGCATGGGGGACCTCGACGCTGCCTGCTGCGCCGTGCAACCGCTCCGTTCAAGGAATCACAATCCGTTGGCCCCAAAGCCCCGGCCAGCCTCCGATAGGCGCAAGGCGCCGACCGTGTCCTGGCCCCTTGCGACTCCCCGCACTGTGGTTATGATATTTAGTTTGCAACGGTTGCTCTCTGAGGAAGGGGAAACCACCCGCCGGCGCCTAACCTAACCGTGCTCCCTCAAAAACATCGCGCGCTCTGTGGGGCTGAGGTCGCTGAAATGCAGGCCAGAGTTTTTGCGAGAACTACGTCGTCGTGTTCGGGAACGGGATCCATCGTAACGCTGGCAAGACGCCGGTGCAAACGTAAACGAAGCGACGGTGGCGACCCCCGGTAGATGCCTTCAACGTGCGGCGGCGGTAACTTTCATTTCGGCAGCTGCTAGACCGCACCGCTAGCCGTCAGAAATCACGGAGTCTCCGTTTACGTCACGTTTCACGTCACTCCGTTCTGTGTCGTCATAAGAGTTTCCAAATTTCTTTGAAATAAATGCATCTTTCGCTCCCGGAAAAGCGTCAACAAAGCCATGAAATGCCGAACTATCAGATATTGCTAACAAAAAAAAATTTGTAAAGGGTTCTCCTCCGTGTCCCTTTAAGTTGAATGGTTGCTTTTTGCATTTTCTATTAGGTTATCTTTCGTTCTCAAACTGCTTAAAAGGCCAGAAGTCATCCAGGGATTATTCGGAGTTGAAAACTTCTTATTGCAATTTTATATAGTAGAACACTCATCGATAGTATTAGAGATAATAAGAAAGAACTGATTGAATGCAATATCGGCGTCATCAAGAGCCTTAAACACTGACCAGTCAATAATAGCAACCCGTTCAAGGAATAATGCAGAGTCCAATGTTTTTTAATGAACTGAGTATGCCTAACATAGTTAACACAGTTATCCAACTGTATGAAAATAGGGTAGTGATCTGTTATATCGGCTTCTATGACACCTGCATCAGGGGCGGACATTAGATTTGGTAAAGCGTCATCTATGAGGGAGCTTGAACCAGTAGCGGAAATGCGTGTGGAAATTTTGATAAGATTTTCGAAGCCATGATTATATAAAACTTCCATATAATCTGCATATGAGGAGCAGTCGGGATCTAATGTGTTAATATTGATGTCACCCATTATTATAACATTCTTGCGTTCCAGTGACAATACCCGTAAGACTGAGTGCAGAGCTGAGCAGAAATCTTTAACATGGAACGAGGGCGATCGGTATATGCAGCCAATGACTATATTTTTTCTATCTAGTGAGAAGAAAGATTCGTCTGGTTCGATCCATACAGATTCACAACTTCCCACTTTTAGCGATAGATCAAGTCGGCGACGATAGTGATAGCAAGAAGAAATAAAGATCGCTGTGCCACCGTGCGCGCTATCGCTACAATGGCAGTATTCAGCGCTATATGAAGGCAACGTGTACAGGTTCTTGTCGGCATCCGACAGCCAAGTTTCGCTCACGCAGATTACGGATAACTGGTGTTGAGTGGCTGATAATAGGTTAGTAAAGTCGTCCGAAAGTTTTCGTAGATTTCGCGCATTGAAATGAATAAAAGATCTGCGAGAAGGGGAAAGATAAGATTTTAGATTAGAAGGCGTGAAGTATGAGGTCGTACTGATGGAAGAGATTAGAAGAAAAATGCAGAATCAAGTGAAAATGGAAAGGTCAGATTCAGATTTAATGTGGAAAACATGACTGGTCTCTGTCTTACGTGCCAAAATAGGCTGCGCGTCCGGTTTTGTTTTATTTTGTTTTGCTTTGGTGCACGCCGTTAGAAGGGGACTCATGCCTTTTTGGTTAGTCTCCCCATTCGTCCTTGCGGTTTCCTTCGCCGCTCCGGACGGCGGGACTATCTGCCGGCCTCAACCTTGGACCCCTGTCCCCTTGGCGAAGTATTGCGAGACCACCTAGGGAGGAACTCGGGGGTAAGGGAAAACGCTGACATCAGTTCTGAGCTTTCCTATTCGTCAAAACTGATGAGCCGCAGTTAGCAGCTTATTTTTACGTGTGGAAAGGGGCGCGGGCATCTTCGGGGTGTACCCGCGAAGGGATCCGCGCCCGTGTGCTTTTTTTCTCTAGCGAGTCCTAGCTGGCAGGCGCTCGGTCTGGCCGAGTGCGGAGGGAGTGACCGTTGAGAGCGGGTGCAAGGCGCGCCAGTTTGACTGTTGGGACGCGGTGTCCCTCGCCTCTGTGCAGGCGGTCGGCTAGGCCGGCCGCGGATTGTTGTGGCCGTATAGGCTCCATGCGCTGCAATTTGGCACGCGCGAGTGGCGCCACCTGGTTAACAGCGGTGGCGAAAGGCGGACGCAGCCAACGCAGCTCTCGTTCAGTTTGCAGTGAGCGAGGCTTGCGGTGAAGTGTTTCGCCCGAAGGCGAAAACAAACTTGGATAATTATGGGTGTTCGACCTACTGCTGTGTTTACCAATCACATAGCATCTATAAAAACACTGCAGTCAAGGTACCGGGTATATTTTAACGCTTTCCTTGGACATCGTGCATGCTCGCTCATGCTCAGAGTGTCTAATGGAAATGAGTGCACTGTGGAATTAAATTAATGAGTGTGAACTGGGTAAGGGTTTACACTGACTGGGGTGTTTTGAACGTGCTATCAATGGTAGGAGTTGCTTTATGTAGAGGGAAGGAATGCGCTCAGTCAGTCACAGGAAATGGTCTACGGTGAAGCATTTGAAGTTTAAGTCTTCGTTTGTTATGCTCCTCTGTGGTTCAGCGTGTCAATTTTGTTTCTAGTTTTTTGGAGTTTTTTTGTGCGTGTGTATACTTTGGGAGCGACGTCGTACTTCTGGGAGTGCTTATGTCGTTTTTCACATTGTTTCACATAAACGTTTGTGTGTTTATTTTCATCATTTTATTTCCTACAGTGGTTTAAAATTTTGTATTTTTATTTCTTGTATTTCTGAGATCGAATAAGATTCTGAGGACGAATAGAAATAAAAACAGCGGGCGGTTCAAATTTCCCTATATATATTTCTTGGATTTCACAACATCGCTAAACCCTTAATTTCTGGAATTAATCTTCTGATTTTAATGGGGTTTTTCGTCCCACTGCAACTCAGCTATAAGGGGCGCCATAGTAGGAGGTTCCAGATAATTTGAACCACTTGGGGTTCTTTAACGTGCACAGGACATCGCGCAGTACGCGGGCCTTTAGAATTTTGCCTTTATCGAAATGCGACCGCCGCAACCAGGATCGAACTCTTCATTTGGGTCAGCAACTGAGCACCATAACCACTGAGCCACCGCGGCGGCCTTTCAAGAGTTAAGTATTTACCAAAAAAAAAAAAATACGACCAAAATAATTCATGTAATTGGTGCCTTCATAAAATTCCTGAAATGAAAGTCCTCTAACTGTGGAGGATACTTAGAAAGAAACCCTTCGTGTATTTGTATGCTTAGAGCTATGCTTCTCTGAGGGAAATACACAACGTAAAGCAGTGCCGATCGTGCAGGATGTTGAGCACTATCATCTGATATATATATATATATGTGTGTGTGTGTGTGTGTGTGTGTGTGTGTGTGTGTGTGTGTGTGTGTGTGTGTGTGTGTGTGTGTGTGTGTGTGTGTGTGTGTGTGTGTGTGTGTGTGTGTGTAGTAAATTTGCGTTTTTCGCAATTGTAGTGGACCATTCACACAGTGGATGTAAATTGCATAGCTGATTTCATTATCTGAGTCAATGAGGGACTTCAAGCTCAACTGCGCTGCCGGATGCGGCAGTGCCGTCGGGACTGCAACACAACCATGGTTGCTCGGAATAGGTGATCAGCCCAACCTGAAAGCAATTGAAACTAAATGTAGCAGCGGTGGCGACAAGGTTTTCAGTGCGTTGAAATCAGCTGAGAAGCAGGCGTTGACTTAGAATGGCATCGCGGTCAGTGCGCGTCTGCTATGCGGCCGGCCTGAAACGCATCGGGCATGGAGGAAGGTGCAGGGCCACCAAAGCCAGTCTCGAGGGGGACGCGCGCTCTCCCCTCGAGAGGCCGGCCGTGACTGAGCGTCCGGTTAACGCGGCGAGTGCCACGAGGCGGCGCTGGCGATGTGGTCGCTGCTGGAGCCACCATACCAGCGCACGGAGCCCATACTGACGTTTGTTTGTAACCATCTGTAAATAGCCTGTATAAAAGTTCGTTTTTCACTAAATCGCTTAGCCTGCAAGTAATATCATCGAGAAGCCTTCAAGCGGTGCATCCAGTTTCTGGAAATCACCGGACCAACACCACCGGCAAACCTTTAAGCCTGGACTCCATGTACGCGAAAACTCACGCGAACGCGAAGGCGGCAAGCGACGAGCGACGCCGTCGCGCGAAGCAAAATGCATGTCTCGCTTCTTGCAGAAGCGTTTGGGTGCAGGTGGGCTGGAAACGCTGATTGGTCGATGGGATGCGCTTCTCCGTGACGTTTTTCTGCTTCTCCCTCGTTCTCAACCGGATGTGGGGTCGCCGCGCCTCTCTCGGCCTGTCCCTAGACGGCCTAGGGAATCGCTAGGTCCGGCCGTCCGCCGTGCTTGCGTGGTGCGCGGGCATTCGCTTCGTGAACCTAGGCGGCGGCGGGCGCGTTTCGGGAGCTGTCCAGGTATGGCTTTTTTGCGTGGTGCGCTCGTCGGCGGCAGCCAGCTGAAATTTCTGTGCAGTTCTCGCTTACGGCTTTCGCCGTTAGTGAGAACATGCACTTTCAGCTTTAGCGGCCACGACGCAATCAGCCTAGCTGAAATGATTCGAGAGACATGCTTTCGGCACGCCGATTTTGTTGTCCTATATGTTGGCAGCAACGATCTCGACAGAGGGGATGACCCGCGAGAAATCGCCAGCCACATAAAGGTACGCATTTTATCTCAAATTTCGCTTCCAGCCACATAAAGGTAGGCATTTTATCTCAAATTTCGCTTCATGAAGTGCTGTACCGCTTACCTACATGTCTTGCGCATTCCAGGACCTCGTTTTGCTGCTGCAGGAGAACGTGGCCAGTGTCGTGCTGGTCTTCAAAGTCTTGCCACGCCATTTCGATGAGCCACGTAAGGCGCAATTTGAGGACCGCCGGCGTCGCCAGCTGAACCGCCGTCTGTCAGCCACGCTGAAGCGCTTGTCGGGCGTGCACATTCTCAACCCCGAGGTAAGGGTTGAACAACATTTTCGCAAGTTTTCTCGAGCAGAACTCACCAAATTGCGGCGCTTGTAACGTAACTTTTTTTGCAGCATCGTTTCCTGGATGCTCCTGGCAAGCCGATGCTATCCTTGTTTGCCGCAGACCGGGGCATCGACCAGATGTCAGATTATCGTCGCGGCCCTCGTCAAGATCTACGGACCAGGGATAGCGTCGGCTTCAAGGGCAAGACCAGGAGAGGTGTACGTCGTGCACCGGTGTCGTCGGTGCGGAGCCAAAGGGCACAAGACGGACCACTGCTGGGCCTACTGCTCACCACGCCGCTGCAGGTCGCGGTTGAAGTGCTCCTGCAAACGGCCCTTTTTAGGGCCACCTCATTGTTTCCTGGCAGATCGCGAGCGTCCCGTTTCGTGCCCGTATTCCCTCTCTGTCGAAATCGACGCCAGACATCAAAATCGCGCGGTGTGAGCTAGTAAATCGCTGGTAGAGACAAAAACTCGTGCTTGTATACAGACTTACCCATCTCCAGTGCGCCTTTGTTTATTTCCGTAGGCACTACTCGCGTTTTGTAGAAATCGACGCCAGCCGCGAAATTTTACATGTTAGACCTCGCTACAGCATTAGCGCAGCGTGCCTTCGTCTCTTTACGTTCTAACTTTTATGCAGCGCACCTTTGTTTGCTCGTTACTTTTGTTCTTTTCAGTCGTTTCCTGAATCCGTCCAAAGAGCCGGGCTAAATGGATGATTATGGAACCACATGGGGATTGCACTGCATACAGCACGACTTTGGTCCCTGTGTTTTTAAATAAAAACATCAGATGTCGAAGGTCATGGTCGTGTCCGAGGATGGCTTCCACAGCTGGGGCCTAACCATAGGGACCGCACACGCTGTGTTGTCGTTGCCAAGTGAAGAGGCCCAAGATGGCTGTCATCCTTAATAAAGATCCCTTCTCGGGGCCGCTTTAGTGTTTCCTGGCAGATCACGCGCTTTCCACCCTGTGCACATGCTCTCATTTCCAATTAAAAAGGTCCTTCAAACCCTGCAGAAGGCTTGAATTAGCAACTGCTAATAACAAGATGTTGCATGGTACTTGAGAAACAATAGCGGCTACAATGACCAAGGTGAAGAAGGGCTGCGAGTTACACGGAATTAAAAAATGGTTGGGGGTGCCCACATAACAAGCTGGAATGGTTGGACAGGACTCCTAGTTAATTGCATTTGGAAGAGAAAGACAAGGTTTAATTTTGCAGTGTAAGCTTGCTTCTCTAGAATGAACAGAGAACGTTGCCTCGCACTGTTTGGGCCACCTTCCTTGACCCCATGAAAAAAAAAGGATGCCTCTGGGAAACTATTTGCGGAATTTCCGCCCCCCCGCCCCCCGATTCAGAAGGGGAAGGGGGGGGGGGGGTGACGGCCTTTTCTTTGTCGGGCTCGGCGCGACGCACGATGGACAAGACGGCGAAAGGAAGGGGGCTGTCAGTGACGCATGTTCTGCGCTGTCA
Organism: Amblyomma americanum; assembly: GCF_052857255.1. NCBI lineage: Eukaryota > Metazoa > Arthropoda > Arachnida > Ixodida > Ixodidae > Amblyomma > Amblyomma americanum. The sequence goes on along the minus strand of NC_135497.1, from coordinate 460,501,865 downwards.
TTAGGACGAGCTGCCCGGCCTCTCCGCGGCAGCTCCCCTTTGAACCCCCCGCCTGTTCAATCGGAGGCGGGCGACGGCGGGGTGGTGCTGAAAAGGAGCGCCCTTGGGGTCAAGTGCCCCCCCCCCCATAGAGACAGAGACGGCCGAGCGCTTTGAATCTCGCGTATTGTTCGCGCCCGAACCGAACAAGACGCGGCGCGCGGCTGAGACCAATTTGAGTCAAACCAGGTCCAGATGTGGCGGTGGCCAGCCGGTTTACCGGCTTCGGGCTAAGCCGCGCGCGAGCAACGCGCAATTCCCCTGGAAGGTCAAGACAAGCGGTCATGCGGGCACAGCGAAAGCGCCTCGCGACAGACGATCTGGCGACACAGCTAATTGAATACAGCGGGAGCGGCCGATCGTCAGCGAAAATCAGTCGCACGTGTGCGCGCGATATGCAGATATGCAGCTAGTGGTGCTCTTGTAGCGTGTTTCGTCTTTGTTATTGTTTGCATAGGTCGTGATCGCTTATGCATCTTTTTCGAACCTCAAACGTAGTACTTGCCCAGAAGATGGCACGATCAAAAATGGCAGATGGCAAATGGGGCAAAAAGAGAACATTAAAAAAATAATCGCTTCACTAGCAAGGACAGTGGTAAACCGGCACGATAAAGCGGAAGCTTCACGAAACCTGGTGAGAGGATCGGTGGTGAATCCTTCGATGTAGACGGCTCAAGTACAACTGGCAACGTCTCATCGACTTTTCTCTTCCCTGCAGCTTCATGCAAGATGTTGCTGTGAACAACATATCTAATACACGTACAGCAGGGGATTCCTCCTTTCTGTTTTGTTCATACGCTTCGATCAGTGATTTGATGCTCCCCTGCTCCACGTGTTTTATAAATACTGTCGAAAATCGTACTGGAATATAACAACTTCGAATTCATCAATCAACACTATTCACAAATTAACGGCACAGCCATGGGTACAAGGATGGCCCACACCTACGTCAACATCTTCATGCATAGTAATAAGTAAATTTTTGAAAGATTGTCCCATTAAGCCCACCCTATACAAATGCTACTTGGATGACATCTTTTTAATTTGGACTGACACACCTCGTCCACCCCAACATATCTTTCACTTACACGTGCGCCCACACCACAATTAACTTCCTAGATGTTGAGATTTTGGTAAACGAAAGCTCACTCACCACCAGTGTATATAGAAAACCGACGGACCGTCAACAATACGTACACTTCCAAAGCTGCCATCCTCGTCACTCTAAAACAAGCATCCCATACTCTCAGGCACATCGATCTAAAGGAATATGTTCCCAAGATGAAGACTTCGTAAAAAATTCCAAACGCATGCAAGAAGTCCTCATTAAGCAGCGATACCCGTCGCCATTGCCGACGATGCCATTCAAAGGACATCTAAACCCAACCGAGAGCAAATACTGGAGTGACGTCGATACAGCGAGCAAACAGACCATCAGGCAAATCACGTACTTCCCTTCACCAGTAACCCAGCCGCCTAACGTACGTAAACAAAATCTTCAAAAAAACGTTTCAACATTCTCAAACAAAGCGAGCTAGCGCCTCGCCAAAATTTTCACTGCTCTCCCTCATGCAGTCTACAGACGACCGAAAAACATTCGAAACATTCTAATACACTCAGTCACATAAAGAGCCGGTTTTGGGGTGTCGACCTTGTGGAAAAAGTAGATTCCAGGTCTGCAAACACATTACAAACATCAAGCTGTGAAATAAGCACAGCTTCAGGATTCAAATGGAAAATTAATGACAACTCTGATTGGGATTTCTGCAACGTAATATACCTCCTAGGATGCAGTGTGTGCAGTACGCAGTACATTGGGCAGACCGTTAACTTTATACGAATTCGCTTTAATAACCACCGCGCGCATATTTTATCCCTACCTCCCCTTGTTAAAACACATATATTAATGAGAAAAACGACCCATTTGATGCAATTAAGTTCACAGTCCTACAGGGTGGGTTCCACAACAAAGAGAGCAACGGGAGTCGTACTTTATTTACAAATTTGTAACATTTCCTCACGGCATTAATGAAAGTCCGGGTGTATTGACCTCCATCGCCCCTTGCAGAGCCAATGCTGACCTTAGGGATTCCGGCGCGACAAACCTCAGTCGTTTGTCGCCAGCGGCATCTTTTTCAAGCTTCGCTGCCCGCTTACACAAAGCTCTGAATTCATCCCCCACCCCTGTCTTGCCAGTTCGACGCACCACCTTGCCGAGCGGGGTGCAATTGAAGAACCAAGAACCCTTGATGGGCACAAAAGAAAAATACTAGAAAAAGGAGAAAGAAATAAAGAGAAAAAGAAAAACGCTTTGTCCCCTGCCGCCCAGCGAGCTTGCGCGGGAGGCCAGCCCGGGGGAAAAAAGGAATAACGAGGGGAGGGAGGGCATCCGGGCCCTCAAAGCAACAATAACCGACTTTGGCGGAGTCCCGGAGCAGATAAGAATCATAGATGCATGTACTGCCCGTGCCGCCGGCCAAAACGAGCAAACAAATAAACAATAAATTCAGACAGGGCAGGAGACGTTCCAGGAGCGTCTTCGGTACGAATAGGGAAGGCGGAATCAGCGGCGCAGTTAGCTTAACTACACACACGTGCACTGTGCATGAAACACACACACAAAAGAAAAAGAAAAAAGGCGGCAAAACATACGAGTTCGCGAAAGTGTCCTGTGGGGGGGTAAAGGTGAATGGCAGGAGCATTTAATCAAGGGTTCTTGGTTCTTCAATTGCACCCCGCTCGACAAGGTGGTACGTCGAACTGGGAAGACAGGGGTGGGGGATGAATTAAGAGCTTTGTGGACGGGCAGCGAAGCTTGAAAAAGATGCCGCTGGCGACAAACGACCGAGGTTTGACGCGCCGGCACTCCTAAGGTCAGCACTGGCTCTGAAAGGGGCGATGGAGGTCAATAAACCCGGACTTTCATGCCGTGAGGAATTGTTACAAATTTGTAAATAAAGTACGACTCCCGTTGCTCTCTTTGTTGTGGAACCCACCCTGTAGGACTGTGAACTTAATTGCATCAAATGGGTCGTTTTTCTCATTAATATATGTGTTTTGACAAGGGGATGATGGGTAGGAATAAGATATTTACTTATGCGAGAGTGACTAGCTATGCGCAAAAATTTCCGTGTTTCAATTTTGTTCAAGTCAATTTTCAAAACTGCGAACTTTGACCGCAGCGTCCCGGACAAATAATTCCAACTCCCGACCGCGTTTTTAAATTCATTCTAAACGGGGTACGTGTTTACTGGTACCTGCAGTGGTCGGCTGCGCAACTATATATATAAGCTATCGCGCGCTGCTGTCATATTATAAAAGAAAATCCGCACACAACAAAAATTACGCAGCAACGGGCTGTGGCGAATGATTGCGCGCAATATTTTTTCGCGGGTTAGTGAAACGAACAGTTTTGTTTTAAATCACGAGAGTTGTATCAAAAGCCTTTATATGTCGTCATTAATTACGATAGGTACGACGACACAGTGAATAGGAGTTTATATAGACTGTCGTCCTTCAAAGACCCAATGCTTTTCTCCTCCAAAACGTCGTGTAGAACAAAACCGGACCGCCAAATTTTGACACGGTTGTACGAAATTTCTGCACTAACGAAAGCTATGAGTGTAGTCTCCTGCATGTAGAGAATGTAGAATAGAAGGAAAAATTATAATATGTATGCTCTAGGTCAGGTTCATAGTCCTACAGCACTCGATTGTAAATGCAGGCACTCGACGGAGCGCTGATAGACGGGCGTGGTCACCTGTAGGCGCATTTGCGTGGCTTTGCATGGATAGTACGTGTTTAACCTCTCAGGTCTGCAAAAGCTGTATCGGGTCCGCCAGGCAGTGGCGATTATAATAAATGCACAACGAAGCGCGCCGTTCGAGCGCACTAAAATAATACACCAGCAGTTCAAGGATATCATATATAATAAAAATATAGAAACGCGCATGCAGTGTGTGAAAGCGCGGCGCATCAGGTGCGCTTTTTGAACCCGCGCGCGCTGTCAAAAACGTGGGGAATTCCGAGAAAAATCTAGGGAAAATATGTCTCTTCCAGCCGGACATGACGTCGATAAAAGTCACGTGACCATGACGTCACGTGACGTTTTAGACGTGGCGTCACATTTTGTTTGACCAATCAGCGTTTCCAGCCCACCTGCCCGCAAACGCTTGTCTTTCGTACGCCTGTGATTGCCGCGCTGCCCATGTCGCGAGCACCGTCTTCCTCTCCCTTTCTCTCGTTTAGCCATCTCCTTTTTTTACCCCGTCCTTCCTTACTATAATAGTTCCCCCCTTTTTTTCTTTTCTTTCTATTTTTTGCTTCCTCCCCCAATCTTGTCCCTGTCTGCTCCCCACACCCCTATCTTTATTTTTTTTACTTTTTTGTTCAATTTTTTGAACTGTTGTTGCTATTTGCTTGTTACACTCCTTTTGCCCTCCTCTGCAGCTCACAAACTTAAAACGTTCATTTGACGCGAGACCACTACAGTCTTGAAGAAGACCGCACCGCGGTCGAAACGTTGATAAATAAATGTGTCTTTGTAGAAGTCGCCTTTACGAAGGCCTGCGTGGTCATTTGGTTGATTGAAGTCTGAGGTTACACTGATTATATTAGTGATTATCTTAATAAATACCTTGTAGAGCAAGGACAGTAAGCTCATCGTTCTGTAGTTTTTAAGTCCTTCACTTCCTCCTCCTTATCCATTGTCGATCTCTTAAGGTAAAACACACACAGCCGCTCATTCTGAAAACAGCGCGAACAAGGCGCAAAGCAGACACGCACACACGAGCGCTGACTTAAAACTGATGATATATTGCGAAGAGGCCCACTAGCCTGTTCACTACGCTTAAAGAATGATCTGCCACCAACTCGCCCAAGCTACTACATTGACATACAGCCGGGAAACTTGCTCAAACAATGCGCTTGTGCTCAGCGTGCAATAAAATTTGCACTGTATCTGCTTGGTTGGATGAAACGAGCGGAGGAACGCGACAGATTCTGGCACTTGTAGGAGAACGGATGATCCACGGGGTCATTAGGACCAGTCGCCCGGTAAGGTGTATCCAGACGACGGACCACGGACGTGTTTTGACCCGCGGACTAGCGGTCACGTGGGGTTTCGCTTCCGGTCTGCGAGGTCCGCTCATGGTCCGCGGGCCGGATCGCGCGAGAAATGCGAGAGCATTTTTTCTGGCGGCGGACCACGGACTTTTTAGCCTACTCGCACACATCGAGTCTGGCAACTACACCACACTGGTCTTTGCCGGCTCGGTGCTCCCGGCAGTCGAGGCGGCACCAGCGAAAGTCGTTTTGTTTCCACTGTTAACATGCCAACGTGGTCGGACGACGCTACGTTTTACTTTTTAGCCTTAGTACAGCTTGATGGCTCGATCATAATTGGGTATTCGGCGGCGAGAGTGAGCGAAATTAGTAGCAGCGTCGGCGCTTGCGACGTGCACAGATATGGTTAGAAAAGAAAAATTGACGCTGCCTATACGAGCCATAAGCGTATGCACTATCATGTACGCTAAACGCAGGTATTCTTCGGGACGTTACAGCCCTTCTCACATTTCCCACTTTTAGCTCAGCGTATGCAAACCCAGACGGAAGGATATGCTCAGCCTTGTGGCGCCATCTAGTTGTTAGGCCGGGTAACTATTTCTGTCAACAAACGTACGCTCCGCTTAAACCTAGTAGGGGCACAATCGTCACTCTAAATAAAAAATAAAACAAATATTTCACTCATATGTCTTCTTATTGGCGAGGTGAGACCTAGCGAGAAATGGGTGCGCCTTTTATTGCCAGTGAACGCAACAAAAAAGGCAGTAACAACGATGAATCCAGTCCGAAGCGAGCGGTCCTGCTTGGAAGCGCGCCGCCATGTTTGCCGCCGTGGGATTGCAACTTTCTCCTCACCGCGGCAGAAATCTGTCCCGTACCGATCGAGCTTCCCGCTGGTTATTTAGGCGGATCTCTGCCGCGGATTCCGCTTGTTCTCGCCGCCGAATGTCGAAGCGTGAGACGAGGGTTCCTGCAGGCAGATCACGAGGCTTGGCCCGCCTTGTCGTCTGCTCTTCTGGTCCGTCGTGTGGACGCTGTCACCGGCCAGACCCGGCCGGGCCTCGCGCGGTCGATCCCACGTGACCGGTCCGCAGGCCAGTCCGTGGCCCGCCGTCTGGATACACCTGTATCGGCGCCTACCCGGGGCAGCCCCCCCCCCTCCCCCCCCCCCCCCCCCCCCCCCTCGTTGACGGGCGGCGGCGGAGCGCGCTGAAAAGGAGCTCCCGTCTTGGGGTCAAGCACCCCTGACAGCGACGGCCGCGCGCTTTGGTCCTCGCACTGTTTTTCGCAGCTTTGAAGACGCTCATGGAAGAGTCCTTGGTGCCAGATGATGATGATGATGAAAATGCACCGTAACAGCTGCCCTGCTTAACCGGTTTGACTGCGCAGGATCGACCGTGGAAGTCATCGTGCAGCTGGACGCGCGCATGGCCATCGTGGTTTCGGCTGCGGTGACGTTCTTCTATACGTCCCTTGGAGGACTCTACTCCGTGACGCACACGGACTCCTTTCAAGCGGCCGGTATCACAATCGGCCTGGTGAGCAGTTCCTTTGACCCACGTTGGGGGTCGGCCGTTATACAAGAAGAAGATAACTGCCGTCATCCTTACATCGTGCGCCCGAAAATTACCTAGAGTTTTTTTTTCCCTCTGTGATTGTCGCTTCTGGCCGCTTTACTTGCGGCGCGTCATCCCGCCGTCGACAACGCGTGCTTCTATGGTAGATATTCAAGTACAGTCAAGCACAACTAACGAAGGGCAATAGACGCCAAGAGATGCACAGTCATCGCTCTTCCACATAAAGTAAGGTGATCCATTCACGTGCGCGCATATGCGCAGCTGGGAACAAGAGGGCGCCTAGTAAACCCGAAAACAAAAGGGCTGAGCTTCCGTTCGATTACGGTGTAACGCGCATGTTGCTAGAAACAACACCTGGTGGCTGCACGCAGAGGGATCCAGTACACAGGAGAGGTAATCGAGCTGAGGAGATGACTTCCACCTGCGCACAGAGTAGTCATCCTCTCTGGATCTGGCTGCAGGGATTGTCCGCCGACTGTGCAACTGTCAACTGTCAAGACGACGAGATGATGATAGCCACAGAAAGACGTTGGAATGAACGTGGATTTTGGGGGAACCCGTTAATCTAGTTTTATAATGTATTTCAAAGGGCTCAGCAACACCAGCTGACCATGTACAGCCCTGAGCAAAAGTGGAGAGACCACGGCTCCGGGCGCGGGAGCGGCTGCGGGGCCGCACCGCGGCGCTGCTATCTCGCGCCGCACGCTCGCTGCGAGAGTGCCCCGAGTGACGACAAACTTCACCCTCGCTCTCGCGCTGGTGCTCATCACGCTCGATAAATTTCTAGTGCGGAGTTCGGCTACTCTGCGGCTGACGGTCGCGACGAAGGAGAGCAAGCATCGCAAAGCTTGGTGTGATACAACTCCGTGTTCTACAGATGCTCTACCTCCGTTTCCTACGAGCTGCTGATGTAATTGCCCTTAATGGCAACTTTACTAAGCATTAGATGAATGTTACGTGAAAATCCTTTATTTCTTACTGCAATGAAGAGTCCTGAACATTTTTAATCCTTGTTTGAAGGCGGTGTTCGAAGCGAGGATCCACAGTGCCTTGCATTTTACGCCACGATGTATTCGTCTCTGCCTAGTGATTCGGGAGACGAGGGGAAGCCGCGCGTGCCGTCCAACAGCATGCTGATACAGGCACGGTATCGACGCGTAGCGGTCAAGGCGCGCCGAAAACGGAAGTCAGGAGCTTTGCGATGCGCGCTCCCCTTCGTCGCGACCGTCAGCTGCAGAGTAGCCGAACGCCGCACTAGAAGCTTATCAAGCGCGATAAGCACCTGCGCGAGAGCAAGGGTGAAGTTTCACGTCACTCGGGGCACTCTCGCAGCGAGCTGTGCGGTGCTAAAAAAAACCGCAGAGATAGCAGCGCCGCGGTGCGGCCCCGCAGCCGCTCCCGCGCCCGTAGCCGTGGTCTCTCCACTTTTGCTCACGGCTTTACGTTTTCTCTTGATTTCTTACATGTGCGATAATGCTGTAGTGTTTACGTCCTAACAGCGGTTTTTATTTATTCATTTATTTTTTTATTTATTGAATACTGCGAGCATGCTGTATGTCCAAGCAGGAGAGGGAAATGCATACAGAGGAAAAGCAAAGCAAGTACGATAGCACCGAACAATATAGATGCCACAAAATAAACAATGCAAAAACACAATTGAAAATGCGGTTACAGTGCAGCTACTAAGCCAACAGTGAAGATATCAAGAATGATTGGAAAGCAACGGAGAGTTCTGCGGTAGAGTATTCCATTCGGAAGCTGTTCTTGGAAGAAGAAGAAAAAAAGAAAACTTGTATGTATTTGTGCGTGCAAAAATAGGTTCCAGGCTATGGGTATGCTTGTGGCGCGAGGCTCCTCTAGAATCACTAGCGATGTGATTTTCGGGTCAAATACCAAGTCGAGAAAAGTAAAATGAATGAACGAAATTGAGACGGGATTTCTTTCTTCTATCTGCAAGTGGTTCTAAGTCTTCAAGTTTCAGCATGGCGGAAGGAGCGTCTAGGCGCCTGTAACGGTTGAAAATAAAGCGAGCCGCAAGACGTTGCATTTTTCTAGTTTTTGGGTGTCATCTGTAGTGTAGGGGTCCCATGCAATGCAGGCCTATTCAAGAATTGGCCTTACAATCGATTTATATGCCTTTAGTCTTAGGGCACTAGGGCAACCGCCCATCCAAAACTTAAGAAGTCCTAACTTTTTGCGCGCGGAGGAATATATATTATCGATGTGTTTCGTCCATTTGAGCCGTGACGTTATTGTACCCCTAGATACTTATATTCTTTTACATCTCCGACGGCATTATTATTTGCTGTATGTAAAATTAAGTGGCGTAGTAAAATGAGTTGCGCAAGTGTTAAGTGTTTTATTTAGCTCGAGAAAAAGGTACCCTATGCGATCTTCGTTTCAATTTCGCGGCTCTAACAACAGCTAATATGACGAGCATTGCGTCATTGTGTGGGCTCCCGATCTCTGCCAAAAGACCGAGAACATATTAAATTACGATGCCTCATTTTACAGCGAGTCAAAAGAATGAGCGTATCAACCATAGGAGATGACTGCTGGACAAGTAACGCGAAAAACACTGGCAGAGGCGCCATTTTACCGTCTAAATCGAGAATTTCCAGTAGTTATACATTTTCTGGCCCCTTGCAAATCGCATCTGCGCGTTTGCATACTGTGTATTGGCGCACGCCAGTTGGAAGCTGCGACAGCTTCGATGCGACGCATTTCCAGCCGCTGCCAAGGCAGCGACCTTACAGTCGTTGCTTTCAGGCGCAGCTCAGTTCTTTCTCGTTGCGTCCCTACACGTTTGAAAGAATTCATGGGCGAGGCGTTTCTCTTTCGTAGAATTTCGTGCGAAGTAGACGGCGAAGCTTCGGTGACAGGCCCGGGTGGTTGTGTAGCCGTAGAAGCGGTGGCCTCTCTTACTTATTTGCAGTTACCTGTGTACTGCACCAGAAGCGGTAATCTTATCGCTTCGAATCTCCTAATCTCGTCTGACTCCATTCTGACCCCTGCTACGTTTCTTCTTCGTTGGAATCTACTCTGTTACCCCACCAGAGGCCATCGACTGCCGATTCTCCGTAATACATGCTGTGACATTCCGTGTGTGCTACGAGGATCCACGTTCGACGGCGCGGCGTAGACGGAGACCCGTGACAGCGGCATCATCAATTACCCAGCCATGCTCTTTGAGTGACGACCAGAACAACCGGACCCGCCGCCGCCCCGGGGAAACAGGCTTTATCCTCCCCAATTTCCGGGCACATTCCAGGACAAGGGAGCTGTCAGCGGGCCAGAGCGCGCCGTACCACAGCCGACGCTATGCGCTACCGCGAAGACAACATTCTTTCCCTCCTTCCCCTTTCGACGTGGGCTATCGCCGGGAAGGCACCCACAGCTTCCCGCCGTGCCTCGTGAACAAAAGCGCATTCCCAGAAGGGCCGTGACGGACACCTGTCATGGCGGACAGGCAGTACTCGCCAAGAATGTGGAAAGACAGGCGCTAGTGAATTAGCTCCGAAGAGAGAGCCTGTGTATACTCTCACTTGAGAGAGAGTGGTGGCGTTTTTGTTGTTTATTTAGTTTGTATTGTTAACAGACTCTGGGTTCGAGGCTAAGCCCAACCCAAGGGGTGGTCCCCATCTCGCATGTTATTTTGGATTGGAGAATGGATGCTTTGGGCGGGCCACTGGAAATGACCGCCCTTAGTCCTTTGTTAATCAAGTGCTTAAAAGCACATGTAAACGGATGCAGTCCAGTCTGAGCTGGGGCTCCATGCTTAGCATGTAATGTGATGCTACTTAGGCACTAACCTGCCCGGTCGATGAGTAAAGTAGTGCAAAGTTTGTTCTTTTGTAAATTCAGTTCTGCTTTTTCCAGTTTAACTCTCTGTATATGTATGTTGTAAAATTATGCTCTGCTGTCATCATCTACAAGCTCGCCTCCTGTTCATCTTCCCAGCCGAACGACACTAGAGGAAGGGTTTGTGAACCATCCTCGAAGAAACGGACGACTACTGAAATTCTACTGCATACACGCTCAGGACGACATCGTTCGCCAAGAGGGCCTTCAACGCCGAAGCCCGACGGCGTGCAGCTTCTGCCAGCAACCGCTCGAGCCCAACTCCGGAGCCACTCCATCGCCCCCATGAAGTGGTCGGCACGTAAGCTCGGACGCCCCAGCCTCTGATGTATAACCTTAATCATGTGTAATTATTGAATATACCTGTTTGTTTAAACTGAGCCATACGGTGTCTCTTTGCCTCTCCGTCCCGTGTGGACCTGCGCATTATGGGGGTCATCACACTGGTGTCAGAAGTGGGGTCTCAAAAGCAAATGTCCTCTGAATGCTGTGACATTCATGACTTCAAAATTGTAATCAAAAGGGAATCACGGGACTGATTGTGGGACTTTTACCCCCATTTGAGAGGCTTGAGGCACTGGAGGGCTTGAAAAAAAAATGACTGTATCTGAGGGAGCTCCCACTCCACAGCCGTCGCTCGGAGCAAGCATGCTGGCATTAGGAAGCGTCATTCCGACGTTTACGGGAGATAAGACAGGGGTTCCAATCTGCGATTTCTTTTCCATGCTAGAAGAGATTGGGAAAATGGGGGGATGGTCCGATGCTCAAATGCTGGGAATGGCGAGGTGTAAGATGGCAGGAGCTGCTCATGATTTTGCCTGGCGAGACGAAAAAGTAAAATCCACAAAATCATTTGCGGAATTTAAGAAGCTCGCGTTTGAGCATTTCGACACTGAACCACGTCACGTGCGGGTACAGAGGTTCCGTGACGCCGGACAGATGGTAGGGGAGGACGTGCGAACATTTGCGTCGCGGCTTCAGCGCCTAGCACGCGATACGTTAAGCAGGGAGGAGGAAGGAGACCAGCTAAGGAAGAAATACGCGGAGGATATACTTAAAGAGGAAATGACCGCTTTGTTCGTGGCTGGTCTGCAAGACCCCGTGCGCCGGTTCGTGCTCTCGCGCAAGCCGAGCAATTTCGACCAAGCCGTGGAGGCCGCATTGGATGAGGAACGAAATGAGGCGTTAACGACAGCCGCAGCGAGAGTGCGCGTCATAGAGAGAGCGGTGCTCAACCCTGAGGTTGCTCTCTTACAGAGCGGTTAGATCGCTTGGAACAGCTGCTAACTCAGCAGGTAGAACGCCAGGTTGAAGCGCGCGCTCAACAGCGCCCATTCGCTGGAAACCGGAGACCGCCACAAAGCTACAGGCGCGGTATGCGAGATTTTGAAGAAATCGTATGCTTCGTTTGCCAGGGTCGCGGACACATCGCCAGGTTCTGCCAAAACGTGCGCCGTGGGGAGCCACAAAGAGAAGCAGGCGAGACACGCCCTAAGCAAGCCTACAGCGGGGCTCCAGATACCGAGTCAAAAAACTAGTTAGTCCTCCCCAGCCTGAGGAGCGTGGGGAGGGAGCAGTGGATGATGAGGTGGTGGTAGTTTGTGTGGCCGACGAGGCATGCCCTGTTGTGCGTTGCAAGTTAAATGGTTGTTGCATGGAATTGTTGATAGATACGGGGTCAAAGGTGACATTGCTTAAGGAGAGCAGTTTTAACACGCTTCGAAGGAAGGGGGACCGCGAGGTGTTGGAAGCGTCTGGTGGCATGGCAACCAAATTTGTAGGCATAACGGGGGATCCTCTTGGCATAAGTGGACTCTACCGGTTACACTTCTCTCTCGGCGGAATTGCATTGGAGCACCCCTGCTACGTATGCCCGGACACGGTGTCTCTGCCAAACGGAGTGTCAGGTATATTAGGGCAGGATTTTTTGAGAAAAGGGAAGGTAGTAGTCTCATTCTCTGAGGAAGAGGTTAATGCGGGCGGCTCAAAAGTTCCGTTTTTGAACAGGAGAGGGGCTGAGATTCGCATTACCGATATTGACACCCGTCAAACAGTGGGATCATTGGAGAAGGTATATTCGCGGGTTGCCGTCCGGCTGGTCGAGGAGGCGGTCGTCCTTCCTTGGTCGGAGCACATTTTGTACGCGTTTGTGCCTACAGATGTAGAGAGCGGCGCCGTGGGAGTGCTTGAGCCGGTCGACTCTCTCAGCAATGGCCTGAAGGCAGCCGCGTGCCTCGTGACGGTTAATGACGCCCACAGAGTGCCCCTACGGGTGGTTAACTGTAGCCAGCAGCCACTGAGCCTTCCCAAGAACAAAACATTGGCTTTCTTCACCTCTGCGATAGAGAAACGTGAGCCCACCGATACGGTACTCGCAACTGTAGAGCATGCTAGTCCTTCGGCTGCTCCAAAGGTGTCGTTCGATCTTTCTCACGTAAAATCCAGGGAGAGGGAGGCTCTGGCTGGTTTGCTGAACGACTACTCGGAAGTATTCGCCGCGTCCAACCTGGATTTGGGCTGCTGTGGCGTTATAAAGCACAGGATAGAAACCGGCACTTCATCGCCCGTTTACCAGCGTGCGTACAGGATTCCTTACTCCCAACGTGAGGAGATGGAGCGGCAGGTGCAGGACCTGATTGATCGCGGCATTGTCGAACACTCAAAGTCACCCTGGGGAGCACCAGCACTATTGGTGGAAAAGCCAGATGGCTCGTATCGATTGGTAGTGGACTACCGCAAACTAAATGCCGTAACTCGCATCGATCCATACCCCATCCCCAATATACAGGAGACGCTTTCTCAGCTGGGCTCTGCCAGGTACTTCACGGTAGTGGACATGGCGGCGTGATTCTGGCAGATAGCAATGGATCCGGCAGATGCGGAGGAAAACGGCATTCAACACGCCCTCAGGGCACTATGAATGGAAAAGAATGCCGATGGGTCTGGCCAACAGCCCTGCTGTCTGGCAGAGAACCGCTGATGTTATCCTGGCAGGTCTTCTGGGGAGGCTGTGCTTCGTGTATATGGATGACATTATCATATACAGTGACAGTTTTGATAACCATTTGCGCGATATTGAGCAGGTTTTGGTGCGACTAAGAGCAGCGGGTCTCAAGCTAAAGCCCTCTAAGTGCCAATTCCTCAAAAACGAGGTGAAATACCTCGGGCACGTTGTTTCAGCTGACGGCGTGCGACCGGACCCTGAGAAACTAAGGTGTGTCTCGGATTTTCCATCCCCGACTAGCGTCCGCCAGGTCCGGCAGTTTCTCGGCCTGATCGGTTACTACCGAAGGCACATAGAGGAGTTCGCCAAGCTCGCTAAGCCGCTCACCGCCTTAACAGCCAAAAATGTCGCCTTTCGCTGGGACGAAAACGCGGAGAATGCTTTTGGGGCCCTGAAAAGGAAGCTAATGAGTGCACCGCTGTTGCGCCACCCGGATTTTAATTTGCCCTTCGTTATGGCCACAGATGCGTCAAAGTTCGCAGTGGGTGCCGTGCTATCTCAGGTTATCGAGGGCAAAGAACATCCCGTTGCTTTTGCTAGCCGACAGCTGAGCCCCACAGAGCAAAAGTACGGAGCTACGGAAAGGGAGTGCCTCGCCGTTGTCTGGGCAGTAAAGCACTTCAGATGCTACCTTTACGGCCGCAAATTCAAGCTAGTCACAGACTGCCATCCTCTGAAATGGGTGATGAGTGTCAGGGACCCTAGCTCGCGACTCGCTAGATGGAATCTACACCTGCAGGAATACTGCTTTGAAGTTGAGCACAAGTCAGGAAAGACGCATCTGAATGCTGATGCACTCAGCCGCACAGCTGCCGTGGCAGCTATAGATGAGTTTGTCCCCGTAGTCGACCCCGCCGCATTACGCACAGAGCAGTGCAAAGATCCGGACCTGAAGCGAATAATCGAAAGCTTAGAGGACGCACCGTCTCACCCCGAACAGCTAAGTTATTTCATTGGCAAAGACGGCACCCTGTGTCGGCGCACGAGGCCAACCAGGAAAGGGAGACCAGAGAAAACCGCTTGGGAGAGAGTCGTCATACCTCGGTCGTGGACAGAAAGGGTTCTTCGCGCGTTTCACGATGCGCCATGCGCCGGTCATTTTGGCGTAGCGAAGACACGCAGGCGTGTGGAGCGTTTGTACTTTTGGAGTGGTATGCGACAGGATGTTAGAGACTACTGTGCGAAGTGTCATTCCTGCCTCGAAAGAAAAACACCCAAGGGACGAAGACCAGCTCCAATTCAGCCGTTCCCTGAGGTTTCGGCTCCCTTCGAGCGGACAGGTATGGACATAATGGGCCCATTGCCCACGAGCACTTCCAGAAACAAGTACATTTTAGTATTTGTCGATCACCTTTCAAAATACGCGGAAGCGGTAGCACTCCCAGATCAGAAGGCAGACACGGTTGCAAGAGCATTTGTCGAACAGATCGTGCTCCGACATGGACCCCCGAGGCAACTCTTGACAGATCGGGGAACGAACTTCGTGTCGCAGCTAATGAGGAGAGTTTGCGAGCTGCTTAAGATCGCTAAGAAGCAGACAACACCGTACCATCCGGCTTGCAACGGCGCGGTGGAGCGACTGAACCAAACCGTGGCCGGGTTCCTGTCGCATTTTGTTTCGCGCGACCAGCGGGACTGGGACTTGTGGCTCCCGTATGCAATGTTTGCCTACAATTCCGCAGCACACGAGAGCACGGGCGAATCGCCATTCTTTCTTCTCTACGGCCGAGACCCGGACCAGCCTAGTGAAGTGCCAGAGGGCCCCCGTCGTGTCCCATACGCTTCACTGGACGACTATAAGGTTGAGCTAGAATCGCGCTTGCAAGTGGCGAGGGACATCGCAAAGGAGTCCTTAAAGAAAGCGGCGAAGCGCAGGAAGGAGGTGCACGATCGCAGTGCTAGAGACGCGCCGTTTGATGTGGGGGACAGCGTGTACATTGAAAACTGCCAAAGGCAGATTGGGCTAGCTCGTAAGTTCCAGACGAAGTGGAGAGGACCGTGCGAGGTTGTCGAGAAGCTTTCTCCGGTAAACTTCAGAGTCCGAGACGTGAACCGGCGTTTGATAAGAATACACGCAAATCGCCTCAAGTCGGCACCGGTTCAGTATTCACGAAATGAGGAAAGGGAAAGCGCGGATTTTGATGGGGACAGAAGTGAAGCGGAGCGCGCAGATAGTTCGCAAGAAACGCCCTCTCCTGCATTTGTTCGGCAGGCGCCAGAGGTGACGGCCAGAATGCCACCGGATTTACTTCATGCATTGCTAGAAGAAGAAGCGCGCGAGGTTGCCGCGCAGATAACGCCAGGAGAGGCTCCTGCCACGAGCCCTCGCGAGTCCCAAAGCAGACAAAGGGGCACAGACTTACTTAGTATGACTCATGAAGGCCGATATCCGCTGCGAAATCGGAAAGCTAAGTCGGACTAATGGCGTAAACAGAGCGGAGTTGTGAACTGGTTAGAATTGTGTAATGCCGCAGCTCATAACATTGCTATGTGCTTATGTGTTAAGTTATCGGAGTTGGTAGTTAAACCTTTCTGTCATTAAGTAACACCTTCACAGGAGAGCATGCGGAGCGCATGCAGAACCTGCCCTACTTCCTTTCGTTATCTATATTTTTGTCTGTGCCGTGATCGTGCTAGAAGTGGGAGCTCCTTTGTAACTGTGGTAAATTTATTTCGTCCAGTTTGGACTAGAAAGGAGAGGCTTGGGTGCTGAGTTTCATGTTTATCTGTAAAAGAAGATCAGTGCTGCCCCTGGAGACGCCAGTTATGACAGCGGAGGCATATGGTGTTGTGCAGTGGTGTTGAGTGCAGCGAAAAGTGTTTTGTCGGACGCACTGTGCGAGGCGATTCAGAAAGACAAGGGGAGCTGCGTGGACTCAAATGTTCGGAGAACATTCTTCTGGAGGGTGAGCGAGTGTGACATTCCGTGTGTGCTACGAGGATCCACGTTCGACGGCGCGGCGTAGACGGAGACCCGTGACAGCGGCATCATCAATTACCCAGCCATGCTCTTTGAGTGACGACCAGAACAACCGGACCCGCCGCCGCCCCGGGGAAACAGGCTTTATCCTCCCCAATTTCCGGGCACATTCCAGGACAAGGGAGCTGTCAGCGGGCCAGAGCGCGCCGTACCACAGCCGACGCTATGCGCTACCGCGAAGACAACATTCTTTCCCTCCTTCTCCTTTCGACGTGGGCTATCGCCGGGAAGGCACCCACAGCTTCCCGCCGTGCCTCGTGAACAAAAGCGCATTCCCAGAAGGGCCGTGACGGACACCTGTCATGGCGGACAGGCAGTACTCGCCAAGAATGTGGAAAGACAGGCGCTAGTGAATTAGCTCCGAAGAGAGAGCCTGTGTATACTCTCACTTGAGAGAGAGTGGTGGCGTTTTTGTTGTTTATTTAGTTTGTATTGTTAACAGACTCTGGGTTCGAGGCTAAGCCCAACCCAAGGGGTGGTCCCCATCTCGCATGTTATTTTGGATTGGAGAATGGATGCTTTGGGCGGGCCACTGGAAATGACCGCCCTTAGTCCTTTGTTAATCAAGTGCTTAAAAGCACATGTAAACGGATGCAGTCCAGTCTGAGCTGGGGCTCCATGCTTAGCATGTAATGTGATGCTACTTAGGCACTAACCTGCCCGGTCGATGAGTAAAGTAGTGCAAAGTTTGTTCTTTTGTAAATTCAGTTCTGCTTTTTCCAGTTTAACTCTCTGTATATGTATGTTGTAAAATTATGCTCTGCTGTCATCATCTACAAGCTCGCCTCCTGTTCATCTTCCAAGCCGAACGACACTAGAGGAAGGGTTTGTGAACCATCCTCGAAGAAACGGACGACTACTGAAATTCTACTGCATACACGCTCAGGACGACATCGTTCGCCAAGAGGGCCTTCAACGCCGAAGCCCGACGGCGTGCAGCTTCTGCCAGCAACCGCTCGAGCCCAACTCCGGAGCCACTCCATCGCCCCCATGAAGTCGTCGGCACGTAAGCTCGGACGCCCCAGCCTCTGATGTATAACCTTAATCATGTGTAATTATTGAATATACCTGTTTGTTTAAACTGAGCCATACGGTGTCTCTTTGCCTCTCCGTCCCGTGTGGACCTGCGCATTATGGGGGTCATCACAATGCATATGCCGCCCAAGTCCATTTCCTGCTCCTAATTTCCGCTGGGAAATCGTTAATGTGTGCGCATTTAGGCCGCACAGTCGTCTTACTGGGAGAGCGAAATCAAAACTGGAAGCCCTGTAAAAATCGAGTTGTGGGCGACATTTCGTTGTATACATACAGTTTATTTCTTTCCTATAAATGATTGTTGGCCGTGGCCGCTTGCACGCACTTATTTTGGAACAGAGCCCGGACATTAGCGCGCGAGCGGCGCGAACTTGATTGCTTTTTGTATTTTGGAAGCAGTGAGCAAAGCTCTCGCCTGTCCTTTCTGCTATCGCTTCCCTCTATACCACGCTATGCTCTCCCTTTCACCTCCGCCGGCTGCAGCTCGGGCGTTTGATATATTAGATAGGAATTGCCGTGGCCGGCAACATGCTTTTCTTAAACTTTGTTCTTTTTTTAAATAAACCACTACTACTGATACTACTAAAGTTGGTTTGCGTGCGCAGTATACGCTCCCTTGGAAACGTACTTGAAGGGAGCATGGTAATTTGCTCGTCTGATCAGAAGTGCACCATTGAAGGCTATTTGAGCAAGCAAGGTGCTTTCATATATCTCTTACAAGACAACAAGGAATGAATGCGCTGTTTATTTGGAAAGGGAGGCTCGAGGCCGTTTGTTGGGGGAATTGGGCCGTTAAGGAACGGAGAAGTAGGCACCTATTAGATACTTGGGAAGAAGTCTTTGTTGCAATGAATAGAATTAACTAGGATTGAAGAGGTAATTGCAAAGAGAGCAATTATTGCGCTATGCATCAAGTGACCTGTAGTGAGGTCATGAAACTTGTTTATATCACCCTTTCCAACGCAGCATTAGCTTTTTTTTCTTTTGTGGTCTCCTGTTCTTTCTACTGCACCGACCATTATTTCTATTATTTCTCGGTTTTTATTTTTTTCCGAGCTGTCTATGGCCATGTGGCGGACGGTCTGAAATCACGCAACAGAGTTTTGCTCTCTCTGTCTCTCACGTCGTTCATTCTGCAGTGTGGCCGTTAGCAGTTACACGAGTAGGTGC
Source organism: Amblyomma americanum (assembly GCF_052857255.1). Lineage (NCBI taxonomy): Eukaryota > Metazoa > Arthropoda > Arachnida > Ixodida > Ixodidae > Amblyomma > Amblyomma americanum. The sequence continues at coordinate 460,483,135 of NC_135497.1, read as the reverse complement.
ATCGCGCTGATATCCACCCATGTCACATCTCTGCACTGTGAAAACGCATGCAGCGATACCCCGTCAGTTGAAAATGTGCTTAAGCCCTAAGGCAACGAACAGGTGTTCCCGGCGCCTACCCGCATTTTGCTTCGCCGTGAACAACGCCCAACGCGCGCTGGCTGCCGGGATGGTGCTCTGCCTTTTCCACACCTGCAACTCACAAATGCTTATTCGCAAAGCACTTTTCTCCCACCTCTGCGCAAATATGCAGAGAAGGTTTCTTGCAGCAAAGCGTTCTTCTCTCTCCCACTGCCTTGCTTCGAGAGAACCGCGAGTGCCGCTAAAGAGAGTTACCCCCACGTCCGCGACAGGGACAGCGACGAGGCGACGTGCACCGCGGGGGATGTGCGTTCGTTGGGTGTCTGCGCGCTGCACAGTGCACCCCAGCTTAGTGACCACACTCGTAATCTGTCACCTCGATCTGTTTGCATTTGAGGAAGCTACGCAGGTGAGCACGTGTGCCGCGAGTGATTCTGCTCCGACCGCTAAAGCGCAGCGGCGAGGAGGATTGAGCGCCGTTCCCGGCTGTAGAGACGCATTTCGCCAGGAAGTTCGCCCTCTCGTAACCAGCTCCAGATGGTATTCCTCTACCGATAAGCCGATTGTTCTGTCTTTAATGCTGTAGGTCTGTCTCGCAGACAGAACAAAAGGAATATTTTCTCCGTTACGGCGGTGCGGCGGCCGCGGCAATGAGCAAGCCGCAGCGCTTGCTAAGGCGAACGCAGATCAAAGGGGAGGACCAATGTGTGTCTAACCGGAACAGGCCGGCGAGGGTCTGACTCGCTAAACGCGGGAGGATTCCCGCCGTCGCCGGGGGCTTCGTTCGTGTGCATGGAGCGCAGCCTTGACGGAGCCGCCGTGGCTAGTGGTCGTTGAGAAACCAGCCTGGGGACACGCCAATTGTTTCCCCCTAGGCGGATTATTTTTTCACGTTGAGTCCGTGCAAAATCAACGCAATTTTTACGCATTGTTCGTCTTATTCGAGAATTCGTTTTAATGGGAGTCTGGTATGATTTGACCCTTTTACTGTTTTTTTTTTCTGTGCACAGATTTCTGTTTTCTGTTTGTATCTGAACTCTCGCGACGTTAGAATTCTCGTCACACATTTTTACTATCGCCTCAAAGAAATTTGCAGGACACCTTTTATGGAGTCCGTCAAATTTTGCCATGGAACAATTCCATGAAGTTTTTTTTTTTGTAAACATTGTTCTCTGAGCCTTTGAGTACGTTAGTGTTTGTGCGGCAGCAAAATGAGCCTTTATTCGTAATAAACATTCATTTACAGAATGCCCCACCTCGCACTCGATTTTAAATTCAAGACGTCGACACTGCAAATGACACCGTGGTCACCTTCTTGAAGTGACTGGTGGTGTAGCCTAGCCACTGGGATCCGCGCAAAAATACCTGCGTTGACGCACCGCAGTTTACTTGCAAAATCAACCGGTTGAGGGCGATACCTGCATTTCGTTTTTTGGACCGTTTCCACCATTGGCGTCTTTTTCCTTACAATCTGGTAATCCATCAATGCAGACCAGCTTCAATTTGCCCCCAGTGTCCGCTTAAGGAAGTTGTCTCTTTCAAGAGCTCACATGCTGTCTGGAGATATTTTGATTGACTCTTTCCATCATTTTTTTCCCCCATTTAAGCCTCGTCCCAGCTACCACAGCGGACGCGCAATGCTTCGAGAACTTGCCACGAAAGGGGTGGTGGTGGTGCTATGATTTATTACGGGAATAGAGAAAAGGAAAGAAAGGGCCGGTCGCACCGTAACTGCCGAGCTCAATGCTGGCACCATGAGCATCAGCCGCCGGGGGGGGGGGGGGGGGGGGGTGAGAAGTAAGTAGAGAGTGAGGGGATAGAGGGGAGCGTGCAGAGAGGGAGCAATCTACAATACTATACCATAGTATACTATACTGTGCCATGTATTCATTTGCCCGCTTTCAGCATGTAGACTGTAGTTTCTATTGCAAATGGGCACACTAAATGAGTCCCATTTCATTGACTTACTGGTGCTAGCTGGCCGCCACGGAGAACTGTACTGAAATCACCAGAAGGCAATAAATGGTAGATCAGCTTCGGTGGGTTTAGCTGAGCTAGTTGTCGGTGATTTCTAGCTTGTTAGCTAGCGCAAAAAAAAGGACACGAAACAAAGAAACGTGAACAGGACAAACATCTGAGACTATAAATGACAACTGTTCGAACAGAAATTAGTTAGCGGCCAGTGTCCTAATGCAACGGCCGTCGCAGTGGGCCTGCGTCCCCTTCTGCCTGGGGAACAAGGCGGTGGGCCTGGCTCCGTACCCTGACAACGAGTGGAGGGGCGAGATACACATGGCGGACATCGGACAGATTGTCGACGAATTCGCCACCACGGTGCTCGGAGGCATTCCGTGGCAGGTGCGGGTCTTCCTACTCCTTTTTATACCATCCATGTAACCATCACTCGCTGCCGTATTTCCTAACGTTGATTTTAAACCTTACTATCTGAAATACGTCATATGTCCAGATTGCATACCGGAAGTTACGGTGCACAGACAATTCGAGTGTCGTGGGGCAACGTATAGTTCGAAGTCGCAGAAACAGAGGCTCGCCGCTTCATGTACGCGTCCGTTAATGTTTGTGCCGGTTTCGCATAGCACTGTGTTCGCGGTACACAGGAAGTGCAAAAAGGAAAGTGTGTGCGCGTTGAAGAGAAGGTGCGTCTGTCGCTCTGGCGTGCTGAATCCGAATGTTGTGCGCACTGAGGACAACGATGAGCTGCGGCGCGTATCCGCCAGAGGGAGATGAAGAGAGGGCACAGAAGCCGAGCTGGGCTTCGTCAAAACTATACAAGAGATGTGTGAGTCGATTTTGGTCCGTCATTACTATAGCGCGGGAGACACCGTAAAAAAGGTGAAATAGCCGTGCAGTTGTTGCTTGCAATTCGTTAAGGAAACCATACCTGACGCGTAAGGTCTCACCTGTAGACGTGTGTCCGTCAATCGTTTTCAAGTATAAACTTGACACTTCTTGTGGTGTTTACTTCTGTTTGGACCTTAATGCAGTTTTATAACATAACTGCATATATTTTTGGGAGATTAGTGTAATGGCGTGTATGTTTGTTAGTGCTAAGCTACTACTCTCTTGGTTTAGTCATGAGTAGGATTGACAGTATGTAAATACGTATAAAAATAAATAGGCCGGCTCTTCTTCAGTCACCTCTGTCGTCGCGAACATGGAAATGATGACCACTTAGCAAGCCTCTGCCCTTCTCGAGTGCATCATTGTTCGTTTAAAACGAGCATCGCCTGTCACTATTTTTTGAAAAGCTGTAGGTGCTCACCGTTAAGATAGCAGCCTGGCTAACCGACCATAGCTTCGATTAATCTGTGGAACATCGTGCTGAGCCACGTTCTGTAGTTTCCTATCGAGCGGGTCGCTTCCACAAAAGAGAGAAAAACGTTTATTAACGCGAAAGCATTATATGTCCCGTTAGCGCAGCAGCCCGCGTCCGCAGTCTATGGCACGCAATTCGGAGGGTGTCAGAGAACGCCGGTGCACGATGCCACAACATGTAAGCGAACATGTGCAGTCAGGAATGATGAAACGTACCGTACTATGACCTATGGAAGTTTCGTAGTCATAGTTATGACGAATGACTTATTGTCATTCTGCAACGTATCATGGCTAAGC